>NW_027466462.1:5000-222500 GCF_050575085.1 Anarhichas minor | reverse complement strand
CTGTCAGAACAGTGAAGTCAAAAGATGATGAGAAAGTTTGCAGCAAACCTGATACTGATGTCTGTAGCTTCAGCCGTCCTGTGATGAGGTGCAGAACAAGAGGAAGACTTAAATAAAGACCCTTATCTTACCATCTCTCACAAAGACGGAACTGAGGACAGATGTGGGACTGTTGTCATACACAGAACAATATTTCTTAGTTATTCAGATAAAGAGAAATGGAGAAGTTCGTATGGTGGCCGGCACATCACAGATAAACAAAACACGAGCAAATTCAGAAAAAAACTTTTTCCAATTTCACAACACATATGGGTCAAACCGGAGGAGTGTTGCAACACACAAATGGACAGACGGATAGATGGATAGACACTTTATTGTCCCCATGGGAAAGACGTGGGCATCCAAGACATGCAAACAAAATAAAATAAACGGCAAAGAATAAAGCTGTACAATGACACACACACACACCTTGAGGCATCAATGGTTTGTAGTCTTTTTGCCGATGACTTTCACCGCAGTCTGAATCAAATGTGATAACTCTGACTTATATATGTGGTCATTCCATATCTGATTACACTCTCCACAACAGCCTGACTGAACTCAAACTTACCCAGTCTACATGCATCCTCCAGTAAAGTACTATCAATGTGGACAACAAGTACTTAGAGGACAGGACTTGTGTACATGGCTGGTAATGTATAACCACTGGACTGTGATCACAAACTTCTTTGGGATCAAAAATACTCTCATGTTTTGTTGTACGTTTAAAATGAGGAGAGTTTGTTGCATCAATCAACAAACTCCTTCACATCTGGAAGACACATGTTTGTATCATCAGGCCTACAGAGCAGACTTAGCACAGCAGAATCATAGAAGTGTGATATCATAACTGAATCTTCAGATACTTTATAAAAAGACGTCTTTTCATAAAGTCATCGTTGTTTCACGTCGCAGTTATATGAGGGGCAGTTTGTACTGAGGAACCTTGAACGACCCAAAGCTGATACAGTGACGGTGCTGGAGATAAAATGATAACTGATGAAATCATACCTCAACTTCTCTGTTGAAGTTATTTTCACAATCTTCTACTTCTCTGTAACGCTCTGTGGCAGTGAGATACCGAGCTGTTGGTTAATCGATAGCCATCAGCAAGTCATGTTGTAGAACACACAGCAACAGTAGTTCACATCGAAGGCGTCTTGTTAGCTCTCTGGATACTTTGTTGAAGACAAGATCAAGCATGCTGATGATTCAAACTAAACATTGTTCACTATGAACCATTGATATGCAGCAACGTATTCCTGAGGTCTTGTTGCTGCAGTGAGCTTGTCAGGTTTGGTGCAGCAACAAGACCTCATCAAGGATCACTGAAGTAGTTGAGAGAAACAACGGTGACCTTTAGTGGCTCTGTACGTAGTGTTATTTCTGACTTACCTGGTATGACATGTTCAGAAAACAAAAACTAAACTTGTTTTCATTTGAAAGGCAGAAATCTTCTTGTTTTAAAGTCACGCAACTACAGGTTCAACTTTCTGACGTATTGTATTTCTACTTGAATCCTTTTCTGTTCTTATAATGATGAAATGATGTTTTTATGAAACCTAACTAATTGTTTTCGTTGCCTGAACCCAACTTTCGTTTTTTACCGTAATGTCGTCCTGGAAAGGTTTCAGAGCGAAAATGTGTGTCCCTGTTGAGATTTACCAGAAGCAGAAACATGTAATGAAGTTTGATTTGATCAGATCACAAGAGATCGTGTGATCACGGAATGTTACAACAATATGTGTTACCAGTGGAGGGCCGTGTGTTGTATACCTGGGCCTTCAGTGCTGTCCTACTACAGTAGAACCACCTCTTAATAACATCATTATGTAACGGATTGTGTATGGACACAAGATTCCAGGAACCGTTGGCTTGTATTATAAACTTAACAGGTACAGAGTGTTACAGCAAAGTCTCTGGCAGAGCAACAGAAACAGCCAGCAGAATGAATCCAGGTCAGGAACAGAAGGCTGGTGAGTTCACCGGGAGTCAGGCGGGACGGGTAGCTCAGGGGCAGGAAGGGTCGAAGCGCTGGAAAGTCTGGCATTCAATAGCAAAGAACAATCTGGCAATGAGCTTCTGAGAGGCAGGAGTCTATATAGGGGCTCGATCAGTGATCAGAGGCAAGTGAGTGAACAGGTGAAGGGAGTTAGACTGATGAGGAGGGAGTGGCTGACAAGTCGAGTGAGGAGGGTGTGGAGCTGAACTGTGACACATTATGACACCACAGCTGCAGGTTATTATTTGTTTCGTGTAAACACCTCATATTCACATAACACTGCAACATTTGACAAGTGAAATAAAATGTTAGATGAAGCTCAACACCTACAAATACACTAACTGCAGAGTGCAGATACATGAGTACGCGCATGACGGGATGCTTCGTCATTAACAGACAATGCATTTAGTCAAAATCAACGTAATTAACACAATAACAAGAACAAACTCACAAGAACCAGTCACATATATTTATATGACAACAAAGCAACAAATCAATCCAGCAACACTGCAGCGCTAACACACGTATTCCACCGCACACTGAAGAGCACGAACCATTCAGATATTATTCACATCAGAGGGAAAAATATTAACCATATCATAAAAACAACACCATAGACAGATGAACACAGTAGTAACGCTACTGCAGATGTAAAAACACAAAAGCACTTCACTTACCAAAGCTGCTGTTCACTTAAAGACAAAGTCCATCCTCCTTTCTTTGATAACAAAGAGTTCAATGACGCGGTTGTACAGAACATCGGTGCGGTTCAGTTCCAGTCAGAGGTCCTCCTGTGAACATGTTCGTTGGGTTGTAGATCCACTCGGGTCTCAGCTAAAGTTCTCTAAAGCACCGTAGCTTGTAAGTGTCCTGCCGTGCTATGGTGTCTTGTTGCTGCCTTGGTTAGCCACCTCAGGTTTTTCACAACAGTCACGCTAGCCCACTGACCAATCAAGCTGCACGTTAATGCTGACGTAGTTGTAGGCCACACAGAAGCTCTGACACGTCAAAGAATACGCCCAACATGTCAAACTAAAGATCTGATTGGTTGAAGACTATGACAATCAACAATATCGTCCCCATTCACTTCAACTGCAAAGGGATTCACTTGTAATTCAGGAGGCCTCGGGCAGATTTCTTTTTACCTCGAGACACAGAGGTGAAATCTGATTGGATAAAAGCTCTCCTGAAAACAAGCTGCACTGGAAGCAGAGCAACTGAGGAAGACAGTAGCTGTGCAATGAGATACAAATTATTAAATTATAAAATAGCTATATTTGACTGCGAGAGGAAGAGAGCAATGAACCTGAGAAGCAGAGCAACACATAACTTTCCCTCACAAAGTGATTCAGCACGGCCCGAAGCTTAATGTTTATAGTGTCACAAGATTTCTTTACTTTCAAGCAAATCTTTGTAACTATCATGAACACAACCCGGATAATCATTTTCTTCCATTTTACAACTTTGTGTTCATTTTCAGGATTATGGGATGCTGAATCTGCTGAATCTGTTGATGCAGCTCAATCATGGCCTTCAGTGACTTCACAGTTCCGCTTTTTCGTCCCCTGATCGTCTTCCTTCTCCTGTCACAGCCACACGGAGGTCACTGTGGTGCAACACGTGAATAAAACCACTCTGTGCTTTAGAAGTCAAAGGACACAAATCAACTTTTAACTTCAAAGATTTGCATCCAAATTGATTGATACTCAACAGATTCTGAGTTTCAGCTGCTTATGTTATCGTGAAGTGTAAAAAGGAAGTGGGGAGTACCGGAATTAAGCCACAGTTCTGTTTCTCCTCAGGTCAACTTCAGGTGATCGGTCCATCTCAGCAAATACTGGCCACAGTTGGTGATGACGTCATTTTGCCGTGCCGCCTGGAACCTGCCATGAATGTTTCTGGCATGAGGTTGGAGTGGGCAAGACCCGACCTGAGCCCTGGGTTTATACATGTGAGGGCAAACCGTCAAGAATACGTAGCTCACAAACAGCCGTCATTCAGAGGAAGAACATTCATCAACAAACTGCAGCACGGAGACGTTTCACTGAAACTCTCCAAAGTGAGAGTGTCAGATGAGGGAACGTACAGATGCCTCGTTCCCTCACTGGGTCCACCCGCTTTTATCATGCTCGTCGTTGGTAAGTAATCTTTGATTAATACGATATAGATTTTACTGTAGCCCCAGTCTCTGGTTCAGGTTCTGGGGGCTTAACTGCTTCAGGCACTGGTTCAGGTTCTGGGGGGTTTGCGGGTTCCTCAGAATCTCTGTCTGTGAGGGGAGTGAACGGCTCTCCTTCATTAGTTTGCCACACAGGTGGCCCTGCTGGCCATACATGTAGGTCATAATGTTTCAAAGTTTGGGCTTTACTTCTGCAGTTTTTTGGCCTGCCTATCATATTTTGTGCTGGCAGCTGTCCCTCCCAGATTACGGTTCTGTGGGGCCTGCTGTCTGGGGCCGGAGCTAGAGAGTGTGGGAGAGGGGGTTGCAAGTACTGCGTTGTATCTGCACTAGGGTCCTCTGCATACCGCGTCTGATCGGGGGAATTATGAGTTGGCCGTGGGGTGTCTAGCCTCGACTCGGAGATTCTGATCTATTTCTCCTACGAGGTGAAGTGTGAGGAGTCTGAGGTCGCCTATTTCTGGGGGTTAGGGGGGCATTATAACCTTCTTCCTCGTTAGTTTCAGAGAGGTTGGTTTGACAGCCTGTGAGCTGTACATATTGAGTGTAAGTTGGGTTTTCATTCTCTCTGTGTGACTCTGGTTGCATTTGCCTGCTCCTAGGTTATAATAGTTATACTTTAATATTTGTCTACGATCTTTCAACAAAACCGTACAAAATCTGCCAACGAGGACCTCTAGTCAACCCGTTTACAGACGCTCGGTCAGGAACCAATGGCGCCACTTGGGTTAGGTTCGGAAAAGATGGCGGTTTGGGTTAAAATCACATTTGTTCTTCAGTTAGGTATATGACATAAGGCAAGTAGTCACACAGGACACATACTGCAGTCTCCTCGGTGTAAGAAACTAGGCCACATATAACGTTAACTTGTATCAGACAGACATCAGTAACCATCAACCCTAACCCTACAGCCGCCTTGACTACATGTTATTGCAAACAAAGTCATATCTCCTCTCTTTTATTTAAAGGTGCTGTCTCCTCGCCTGCTATCAGTACAATATACACATCCAGCTGCAAAGTGGTGTTACAGTGTGAGTCTAGAGGCTGGTATCCAGAGCCTGAGGTGTTGTGGCTGGACGGTGAGGGAAACCTCCTCTATGCTGGACCTACAGAGACAGTGAGAGGTCCTGATGACCTCTATACTGTCAGCAGCAGAGTGACTGTGGAGAAGAGACACAGCAACAGCTTCACCTGTAGAGTCCAACAGAGGACCATCAACCAGACCAGAGAGACTCACATCACTGTTCCAGGTAGAAACCATTAATACATGCAACATATGCTTAATATGAATGCAATGTTGTTGTGTAATTTATCATTTCAATTGATATCTTCACAGTCCTGTCCCAGTGGGTGAAAGTTATCTTGGCTCCAGGCTGACTCGGTGTCGTTCTGGGTGCTGGATTCACAATACATAAATGGAGAATAGGGTAACATTTTGCTTCAAGATACTGTCACTATTTCTTCCATTCCATCAGTGTAATGGATAACTGCTGTTTAGCCAGGTTTCACATGGACGAGATACACATAGGGGACATATTCCTGAAGATAGAGGGGCCGAGGGTCGAGGCATTACGTGACTTACAGACAAGCAATGTGACTTTAAAACCAATGCTATAGCTAACTGCAAACCGGGCTAAATATTCTCTGAGAGATTGGCGCCTAAAGACAAATGGCAGCACTGGTTTCCTTCAACAATGAAGATGAAGTAACTGATCAATTGCCTGTTTTGTTGGTTAGGTGAGAGGCGGTCTGTCTTCATACAAAAGACACAGAAAACCAGCAAGAAACTGTCATGGTCCCAGGTGTGTCTGCCTGGGCGTGGCCTTCCTTTCCCCCTCCTGCTGCCAATCAACTCACACACATGGAACTCATTCCCTAATCAAGCTCCCACAGTATATCTACTCAGCTCTCCCTCAACTCCTCGCCAGATCGTTTGTTCTCTCTCCGTGAACGACAGCTACGGCCTCTTGGACTTGTATTTCTTTCCCGTCTGTAACCTTGTGCTTCCCCCCAGCTACAGCCTCTCTGCCCCCCCCCCGGAACTCTCCTGGAGAACTGCCTCAACCAGCCACCAGCCCGCAGAGGACGCCAGCCCAGCTCCCACACCTCTCTCTGGCAAATAAAAAGAATTGTGTTTAAACTCCAACTCCGAGTCCTTGCTTTTGGGTCCAGCCCCGCACTACCAGGACAGAACGATCTGGCCAAGTGGACCCAGCAGTGGACCCAGCAGAACCGGTGCAGGAGCCCACCGTCTCGACGGCGCTTTCCAGCCAAGGAGCCTTACTCGGACAACATCAAGCGTATCTCCACACCCTATTTGACAACGACCGGGCAATGGTAGACCAAATCGCAGAATTAACAAGGAAAGTGTCTCTGTTAACCTCTCGGTTGCCTCCCTCAGCTGATCCTGCACAGCCCGGCCTCCAGCCCTCTCCAGCTCTGCTCCCGGAAGTACCCACTCCATTTAGAGAGTCCTATGCTCCGGACCCTGAACCCTTCTCCGGAGACCTGGGTAGGTGCCGAGGTTTTCTTCTCCAGTGTTCTCTGGTTTTTAGCCAGCGGCCATTGACCTTCCCCTCCGATGTTTCCAAGGTACGCTATATTTTGGGACTGTTGAGAGGAAGGGCTTTAGCCTGGGCAGAAGCCGTTAATTCTAATCTGGCAGTTACAGCCCTTTCCTATGAAGACTTCATTTGCAGGATGAAGGGGGTTTTCGACCACCCGGACCACGTTGGTAATGCGGCTAGACGCTTGCTTAACCTTCGCCAGGGCCCCAGAAGTGCGGCTGATTACTCTGTGGAGTTTAGAACACTCGCAGCGGATTCCAGATGGAACGATGAGGCCTTGCGAGGGGCGTTTTTGAATGGGCTCAGCGAACACCTAAAGGATGAACTGGCTTCTCGTGATGAACCTGTAGACTTTGATTCTCTGGTTTCCCTAGCTATCCGGCTCGATAACCGCCTGCGTGAGCGACACAAGGAGAGGGCCAGCCGTCCCAGTCAGTTTGCCAGCTCCCACTCGTCACCACCTCAAGCTAACTGGGGAGTGCAACCCCCCCATCCCGGTTCAGTACCCCATGCCGGCTCATCCCTCCACGCCTCCAGACCCTGCTCCTCCTGGCGAGGAGCCCATGCAGCTGGGCCGGGCTCATCTTTCTCCTGCTGAACGGTTGCGCAGGATGAGGGTGGGTGAGTGCCTGTACTGCGGCCAGTCCGGTCACTTCGTTGCTCTCTGCCCAGTCCGCCCAAAAGACAGGGCTCGCCAGTAGTAGTGGGGGTTCTGGCGAGCCAACCCAGTTCCCCGTCTAGTTCCCTGTCTAGTTCAGAGTCCAGCTCCCCGAGCCAGTCACTCCCATCTAGGTTGCTGATTCAAACCACTCTTTGTCACAAACAACTATCCTTGCCCCTCCTAGCCTTGGTCGACTCTGGCGCTGAGGATAGTTTCTTAGATAGAGATGTGGCCATCCAGGCTGGTTTTCCCTTAGAACGATTACAGTCCCCCCTCTTGGCAACTGCTTTAGATGGCAAGCCGTTTGCGCAAGTTACCCATCATTCAGTCCCTTTGTCCCTTGTCCTGTCTGGTAACCATAGTGAGATTATTCGGCTCAACATAATTTCTTCCCCTAACTCGCCGCTAGTCTTGGGCCATCCCTGGTTAAGGTTGCACAACCCACACATCGACTGGTCGGCAGGGAGAGTCCTTAGCTGGAGCCCCTTTTGTCTCTCTGCCTGCTTGCAGTCAGCACTGCCCCCTGCAGAGGTCACCACATCACCACCGAGCCCTCAGCCTCCTGACCTGTCCGCCATCCCAGCGGAGTATCACGATCTTGGGACTGTGTTCAGTAAGGACTTAGCCCTCTCCTTGCCTCCTCACCGCCCTTACGACTGTGCCATAGATCTTCTCCCGGGCGCTCCTCTCCCGTCTAGTCGGCTTTATAACCTGTCCCGTCCTGAGAGGGAGGCCATGGAGAAATACATCAAGGAGTCGTTGGCAGCTGGCATAGTCAGACCATCCTCATCCCCTGTCGGAGCTGGATTCTTTTTTGTTTCCAAAAAGGACCACTCTTTGCGACCCTGTATTGATTTTCGTGGATTAAACAATATTACAATAAAGAACAAGTACCCCTTACCCCTAATAAACTCTGCTTTTGAGCCTCTTCAGGGTGCTACGGTTTTCACGAAGCTGGACCTCAGGAATGCCTACCATCTGGTCAGAATCAGGGAAGGGGACGAATGGAAGACCGGCTTCAACACTCCACTCGGACATTTTGAGTATCTGGTAATGCCTTTCGGCCTCACTAACGCTCCCGCTGTTTTTCAAGCCTTGGTTAATGATGTGCTAAGAGACTTCCTCCATCGTTTTGTCTTTGTGTACTTGGACGACATCCTTATTTTCTCCCAGAACATGTCCGACCATGTCTCCCATGTCCGCCAGGTCCTTCAGAGACTGTTGGAGAACCGGCTCTTCGTCAAAGCAGAGAAATGCGAGTTCCATGCTGGTTCAGTCGGCTTTCTGGGTTACATCATTGAGAGTGGGAGGGTAAGGGCCGACCCAGACAAGATCAAGGCAGTGACGGAGTGGCCCCGACCCTCCAACCGAAAGCAGCTACAGCGCTTTCTGGGCTTCGCAAATTTCTATCGCAGATTCATCAGAGACTACAGCAGGGTGGCAGCACCTCTAACCAGACTCACGTCCACCTCCATCCCCTTCGCTTGGACCCCTGAGGCGGAGTCTGCCTTCAATGACCTAAAGGGTAGCTTCACCTCAGCCCCCATCCTGATTCAGCCCGATTCCTCTCGTCAATTCATTGTGGAGGTGGATGCTTCAGACAGTGGAGTGGGGGCAATCCTTTCGCAACGCTCTACCTCCGACCAGAAACTCCATCCCTGTGCCTTTTTCTCCCATCGCCTCTCCCCAGCCGAGCGCAACTATGACGTTGGCAACAGAGAGTTACTCGCAGTCAAGCTTGCGTTGGAGGAGTGGAGGCACTGGCTGGAAGGAGTAGAGCAACCTTTTGTGGTTTGGACCGACCACAAGAACTTGGCGTATATCCAGTCGGCCAAACGCCTCAACTCCCGTCAAGCCCGCTGGGCATTGTTTTTTGGCCGCTTTAATTTTACCCTCACCTATCGGCCCGGCTCTAGAAATACGAAACCTGATGCCCTCTCTCGCCTTTATGTCTCGGTGGATTCTCTACCCAGCCAAGACTCCATCCTTCCTCCTACCTGTGTGGTAGCGGCAGTTACTTGGGAGATCGAATCCATGGTCAGGGAGGCTCAACGGACACAGCCAGACCCAGGTAACGGCCCCCCAAACTGTTTGTTTGTCCCTAACTCTGTCCGGTCTCAGGTTCTCCAGTGGGTGCACACTTCCCGTTTTGCCTGCCATCCAGGGATGAACCGTACCCTGTCCCTCCTGAAGCGACATTTCTGGTGGCCATCCATGGAAGCAGACACCCGGGCCTATGTTGCTGCATGCACGGTCTGTGCACGAAGGAAGACCTCCCATCGTCCGCCGGCTGGGTTACTACGTCCACTTCCCGTTCCTAGCCGTCCCTGGTCCCACATTGCTCTAGACTTTGTAACCGGTCTACCCCCGTCTCAAGGTAACAGTCATACTCACCATCGTCGACCGTTTTTCTAAAGCTGTTCATTTTGTGGCCCTTCCTAAGCTGCCCACTGCCCGTGAGACCGCCGACGTTTTAGTGAGCCATGTTTTCCGCCTCCATGGCATTCCTCTGGACATAGTCTCTGACCGTGGCCCACAGTTCATCTCACAGGTATGGAGGTTATTCTGCCGTGCTCTTGGCGCAACGGTCAGTCTTTCCTCCGGTTTTCACCCGCAAACCAATGGCCAGTCGGAGAGGGCTAACCAGGACCTTGAGGCTGCTCTACGGTGTGTAACCGCCACCAATTCCACCACCTGGAGCTCGCAACTGGCATGGGTGGAGTACGCCCACAACTCGCTGACCAGTGCTGCCACGGGTTTGTCTCCGTTTGAATCTTCTGTGGGCTATCAGCCACCTCTGTTTCCCTCCCAGGAGTGCGAGTTGGCTGTCCCATCGGTGCAGATGCACCTCCGCCGCTGCCGGAAGGTCTGGAGAGACACCCGCGAAGCCCTACTCCGCTCTGCCGACAGCAACCGGCGCATTGCTAACCGTCGCCGGACCCCTGCCCCAGCATACCAACCAGGTCAGAGTGTTTGGCTTTCTTCCAAAAATATCCCGCTGAAGACCGACTCTAGGAAACTGTCACCCCGTTACATTGGCCCTTTTGTCATAGAACGGATAATCAACCCAACTGCTCTCAGGCTAAAACTACCTCACACTATGAAGATCCACCCCACGTTTCATGTCTCGCAATTAAAACCAGTTTCTTCCAGCCCTCTTTGCCCTCCTTCCGATCCCCCACCTCCCACCCGGGTGGTCGACAACCACCCAGCCTTCTCTGTTCGACGGATCTTGGACGTACGTCGTCGGGGCAGAGGGTACCAGTACCTGGTGGACTGGGAGGGATATGGCCCGGAGGAGCGGCAATGGGTACCTCGGTCCTTCATCCTGGATCCTGAGTTCGTCCGGGAGTTCCACCGGACCCATCCTGACAAGCCCGGCGGGTCGCCCGGAGGCTCCCGTTGAGGGGGGGGTACTGTCATGGTCCCAGGTGTGTCTGCCTGGGCGTGGCCTTCCTTTCCCCCTCCTGCTGCCAATCAACTCACACACATGGAACTCATTCCCTAATCAAGCTCCCACAGTATATCTACTCAGCTCTCCCTCAACTCCTCGCCAGATCGTTTGTTCTCTCTCCGTGAACGACAGCTACGGCCTCTTGGACTTGTATTTCTTTCCCGTCTGTAACCTTGTGCTTCCCCCCAGCTACAGCCTCTCTGCCCCCCCCCCCCCGGAACTCTCCTGGAGAACTGCCTCAACCAGCCACCAGCCCGCAGAGGACGCCAGCCCAGCTCCCACACCTCTCTCTGGCAAATAAAAAGAATTGTGTTTAAACTCCAACTCCGAGTCCTTGCTTTTGGGTCCAGCCCCGCACTACCATGACAGAAACAGCCGGGACAGAAAACCAAACAGCTCCAACATGACGAGAACTTCAGGCAGAGTAAGAACAGGAAGTAGAGCTTCTGAAAAGTCTGGAAGAGATCAGACAGCAGCTGAAGAAATGACACATTTATATGACATGCAAGCCAACTGACAAAGAGCTAACAGAAAATGAACTATCATCGCAGTCGATGCCACTGGATTCACACATCAACATTGACATTGAGAACACAAATAACTGACAAAAAAAACAAGTTGTGCTGCCGAGCAAATATCGTCTCACTGCTCCTTTGCTATTTGCACTTCCTGAAATAAGTTATTATGCAGACATTTGGTGCACAATGAGCTTCATTGCAAAAACAGTCTAATTCACAAAGAACAGCGCTAATAGCCACACGCAGTTAAAGTGAAATGTGTGGCTTCTTCACAGAGTTGGTGGTAACTGAAGAGCATTTATACTGGGACTGCGATATCAGACCTTGAGACAGTTCTGCACATCTATCATTGAGCCTTTTCTTTGGTCAGAAATGGAAGGCAAGGACTGCAAAGAAGATTATTGGTGCCGACTTGCCAAAGCAAGAAATCAAGCAAGGAAACTCACTGCACAGCCCTCGTACCCTGGACATAAACCGTTTCAAATTACTCCAGTTAGGACTACTGAGCATTACTGGCGGTCGCTCCTAGATGCCCTTTCATTGGAGAAAACACGATGCAGTGCCATATAGGCTTCCCTACATGCTAGAAAAGGGTTCCACCACTGTAACTAAGTAACATCCACCAAAACAGCCAGACACAAGAAGAACCTGTTTCTATACCCCATCACGTTGCCACGTAAGGTCTAATAATAACAAACTGTAAATACATATTATAGAATTTATATTATGGTGTAACAAACATTATGCAATAACATGTACAACATGTTTTCCTTTTGTTACCTGCAGGTATGTTCTGCACATATACTCTCTTTATAGGCACCTTAGAGGATGTCGTCAAACTCGTGCTCAGACATCACAGCTCTGTGTCTTCAGAGAGAACATCAGTCTTTGTTATTCAGACAGAACATTGTTATGAGTTTGCATATAGTTAATAAGCTTCATATCTTTGTTTAACTGTGTCCGTATCATTTGTTCTCTACACAGTATCTATTTATAATGAAAGATTCCAAGAATTGAAGTCTAATTCCTTGTATTTTCTATCCACACAGCTGGTTAATAAAGCTGGTTGTGATACTGATTATGAAGGTACTTTCAACTTGTACGATCAACTTAATACTGCCTCTGAAATGTAATATTGTGAAAATGCACTGATGATTGTGAGAAAACACAAAAGACTGTGCCCTAACCCTTTTCATTAATCACTGATACAATAAAGTTGTTTCAGGGTCGAGTCTTATTTCATTGATTTATCTAGTGACCAGTATTACCTGGAAATCATTTTGATCGGATGAGAATGTAAACGTGAAGCTCGTATTTCCTTATTTTGCTTCTCTACCCACCAGGCAACCACCTTTCCAGGGATGGAAAGAGTACTAGAATACACGAGTACTACATATACACACATGTACTTAGATAAAATGCACTCTGAGTAAACTTAACTGCATTACATTTAACCAGAGAAAGAAACAAGACTGACATGTGAGCGCCACCTGCTGTGTTGTTGCAGGAATGAAAGCTGCTCTTCTTCACAGTGTTTGATGAAAAAAAAGTGATTACTCGTGATTTCTACAACTGATGACTCACATAAAATAAACTTAACTTGCAGCAACTCAAGTTACGGATTCATTTCTGAGATCATTTTCTGTGGATAGCAGATTCACGCAGCAGTGAGTAAAGAGGCGGGGCTTATCGAATGATTGCAGGGGGCTTCAAACACAAAACCTTCACACCACCCGTGTGATCATTCAGTCTTTGGGAATAATACTTTCACATTTGGTCTCTTTCTGTTCAACTGAAGCCTGCACACTTGACCGTTTCTTCCTGTTTTCTGATGTGAGGGTCCACACAGGATGTTGTACATTGTAAAGCCCTCCGAGGCAAATGTGTGATTGTGGGCCATACAAATACATTTAAACGTTAGAACTTCACCTTGTACGATTTTCACGAAACAAATAAATGAATTGATTGATGGAGGAGCTCTGCGCTCCAATTTTTAGTTTCTGAAATGAGTTAGTATTAATTTGATATGTTTTATATCCACACGGCAACCTGCAGCAACAAGAGCACAGGGCAACGTCAGCCGGCTCTGCACCACAGAGTGTTCTCCCCACGAAGGTCAAAGGTTAAAGGCATTTTAGCACTTAACTCACAGAACCGGAGGCTGGCGTCTTGTGCTGACACACTCTTGCAAACAGGAAGCTCTATATACATTGAGGATGATGTAGCATTCATGCTACTTCTATTTTTCTTTTCTTTTTCGGTTGATGACACAAATCTTGACCTGAAAGGTGAGTTACACATCCCACATGTTATTCTGTGGTTTAAAACTTCTATTAATTACTCAAAACATGCAAAGTGTGAATTAGTATTCACTCATATAGTTGGAGCTGTTTGAGGTTCAACATGTGAAGATGTATGGATAGATGTATGACAGACCAGCTTGTTTGGATGCTTGAGTCTTTTATTCATGCAGAAAGAAAGAAGGGTTATATGTGTAGAATACATGTTGTGCTAAAAGGATCCGCTCCATAAAACACTCTTGTTAAGGCACAAGGCCTCAAAGACAGTCCAGCTCCTGTTGATGTCACTTGTCGTATCGTTCCTTAAGTAGCGTTACAGCGATAGAAAAGAAAGCTATAGATATGAAATACAGTCAGATGTATTTGCGATCATGCACACAACAGGACTCCCTCTGTGTTACAGGTACTGCATGCCTCGCTGTCAGTCCACCAATCAGACTCTCTTGACACACACAGACGGTCTTTCATAGCTGCACTGTATGTCGTCCCCGCACTTCCCAGCTGCAAGTACAACACAAAAAGGTGAGTCAGTGAATGTTACTCAAACTGTTTCATGTGACCAATAATTATTGATGGATGAAGTCAGCTAACACTAGAGTCACTAATGCAAATCAAATCATTGTCAAAAGGTGAACAATGTAACACAAGAGGTCCTTGAGATACAGTATGTTAGAGAGCTGCTCATCTAAACAACTTCACACTCAAAACTTCTTTGAGTGCTAAACAACACAGCCAACGAGTGTGAAGTCGATGTGATGAGCGGTTACCAGAACATAAATACATGCAGTTCACTCTCCTCTTATCACTAGTATCACTCCTACAACAAGCGCTGTGTTGTTTTACCTCCAGAATTCATCTGCAGACAACCCTGGTCGCCGCTGTTGTTAGGCTCTCCAGCACACCAGTTCATGTAGCTGAAAAGAGTACCGTCACTCCAGAACCATTTGTTCTCCTGGAAGAAAGAATAGAATCGAGTTTTACAAGAAATAAAAGTGTTCAAGTTATTTGATTTAAGTAACTTAAGAAAGTAACTTAAGATAAGCTAATTGGTCCCCAGAGGAGCAATCCATGTTATCCATGTTGCAGAAAAGTAATAATAATAAAATTATAAAGTATATAAAATACAAATAATACAAATAGTAATAGAAAGAGCACTTTTAAGAAATGGCCATGGAACTGGAGTGGAGCGGAGCAAAAGAGAGAGAAAGTAATATTATACCTGTTCATATAATATGGTAAAGTTTGAGTAACGTTTCAAATATAATACATAATAAATACATATGGAATGAATTATAATAACATATAATGGATATTATATGTATTTTGTGTGCAATATTTGCAAATGGGGCAATGATGAAATAAATACCTCTTGTGCATCAGAGCCTCCAATCCAGGTTGATTTATACTGGTGACTGACGCTCACGATGATCTTCTGAATCTCTTGGTACTCCAGGATGTTGTGGACGGATGCAAGGTTTCCACCCAGGGACAGACAGTTTCTCTACAGTACGAGAGACAGAGAGAGAGAGACAGAGAGAGAGAGACAGAGAGAGAGAGAGAGAGAGAGAGAGACAGAGAGAGAGAGAGAGAGAGAGACAGAGAGAGAGAGAGAGAGAGAGAGACAGAGAGAGAGAGAGAGAGAGAGACAGAGACAGAGAGAGAGACGAGTTGTTAAACACCAAGTCAGTCAAAAATGTCGAGTAACCAAATGTCTGTGTGCAAACACAATGACATTGTTGTAGAAGTGTCCTACGTCAAAGCAACAGAGATTTATTATTTTATGTATTATTTATGCATTTGACCAGGACAGTGCACAGACTCTCAGCTGTAAATCTTTGTTCTCTGGGCAGAAAACACAATAACATCTCTGTTAAGAAAATGAACACTGTAGTATAAAAACACAATTACAATTATTTGTACACTAAACTAGCATCAGCAAGACAGACCAAGCTGTCAAAGGTCAGGAGTTCCTCCTGCTGGAGGACGTTACATTGATGGACACTTTGTTCATCAGTTGAGCAAGCCTTGTTGTCCAGCTTGTGATGCAGTATGAGATGTGTACAAAGGGTTTGAGTGCATGTATCGTTTTGCTGCATCTTAGTGTAGCTGGTTTCAGATAAACCGAGAGTTCCTGAGAATGTTAGTGTTACACACCTGCGTCATGTGTTTCTTAAAGGACAGCTGTGAGTCAATAACAGTAACACGATGTTGTAAATCTGAAACAGTCTGAATCCTCTCACCCTCTACACAGAGATCTGGTCGACTTTCATTTGTATTCATATAAAAGTAGATGCAAGCGGTTTTACGTGAGTCAGGCAAGATTCTCAATTTCTATTGCTGAAGTTAATTTGGCTGCCACTCCATGTCCGTCTTTAACATGCACAGAAATCACAGTGTCATCCGCATACAATCTTTCAAAGCCACCAACATTACCTCAGCTTTAGCCCAAGTCATCGGTCTTGGATTGTAGTAGAAACAGCGACCATTGAACTCAGTCCAACCCTCGGAACAATACGCTTCCCTCTTCACCAGATGACTCTCTGCTGAGAGAAATAGAGTTTGGACATAGATATATAGATTTATATATAGAATAGAGTAATGTGGAGTCCAGTGAAAGTCTCTTCATGGAGAATATTTACATTACTGTATTAAAACAATTTATTTTGATGGTACATAGATGCTAAAACATGATATAACAATATATATATGTATATAGATCTATTGAAGTGAAAATCTAAAAGCTACTCACCTGATTGGTCGTTTTCCGGCATTCCCTCTGAAAGAGCTAGACAGTTTGACATTGCAGTTATTGATCTGGATTATTACGGTTCAGTGACAATAAATGAATCTATAACAGTTTATATGTATAATACTCACCAGCAGCTCCAGTCAGAGCAATCATGGCACAAACAAGTGCAGACACAGTCAGCGTCTTCATGGCGAAGGCAATGAGATGATGCAGATGCTGAAGGTGAAGAGAACAAAGACAGATATATTACTTATGGATCTGTAGAGAACAAAGAAACTCACTGACTGTCAGAACAGTGTTGCGTATGGTTTTATATCCTGCTGTGAATGTTTGTGCTTGGGTGTGTCTGTGTGTGTGTGTGTATTCTGTGTCTTTTGACTTCTAGGTGCAGCTCTTCTTCTTCTTCTTCTTTTGTTTTTAATGGCGGTTGGCAAACAACTTTTAAACTAGGTGCAGGAGAAAAGAAAGCCTGCGGGTGTTGGAGCGACAAGCACCACTTTATTGTTTTTGGTGCGGTAACCCTGGGGTGGCCCCTGGCGTGCCCGGGAAAGCCGACAAAGACTAGTAGTCTTCAGGGATGCAGGGACTACATTTTGTGGAAAGCCGGTCATAACATAATGGGGTCTCGTCCGAAGCTCAGTTAGCCTTAGGTAATTTTTTACTCCTAGACTTAGTTAGTAGGTTCAGGCTGATGTCACCACTTAAGGTAGAGTTTTTAGTTTTTCTCTTTTTGAGCTTGCCTGGTTAAGAAAGCCTGCGGGTGTTGGGGAGACCAGCACCACTTTATTGTTTTTGGTGCGGTAACCCTTGGGTGGCCCCTGGCGTGCCCGGGAAAGCCGACAAAGACTAGTTGAGGTTTAGCCAGATAGAACTACAGTTTCTTAGGTAGAGAGGAAACCAGGTGAGTTCAAGAATGGGTCAGTTTGAAATGTTCATTCCTCAGGATAGTATGTGGTGGCATTTGCTGGCCTTTGTTCTTCACACATGCTGAATGCTGTGTGAGTAGTAAGAGTGGAGAAATATTGTTGTGCACACTAGTTTTGGTTAAATGCTAGGCTGTAGTTTTGTTCTTCTTTGAACCCTGATTCGTCTGGCTGGCTTAGTAAGCCAGTGCTCATGCTTTCCTATTATCTGTGTGAGCTTCGTGTTCAGGTAGTCGCATGCTTCTTGCAGGGACTACATTTTGTGGAACGCAGTGGCGGGCCGTGCATTTTATACCTCGGCCTTCACTGTTGTCCTGCAGCTGTCCACCTTAAAACCACATGATGGCGCCGCAGATATTATCAGATTCTAAGGCTGTAACTATGTACGTATTAAATGTACGTACCGTTCGGTACAAGACTTGCAATACCTTTGAATAGTACTAGAGCATCTGGAAAATGCAGAAGCTTATATTCAGGAGAATATAATGTTTTCTGCACTCATGGAGGACAGTGGTTCTCAGCTGGTTCTGGCTGTGGGACCCACCATCACTGCTTAAGGACAAGTCGCGGCCCAAAGAGATCATCTTATGATTTTACTTTCACAACTTGAGCATTGAACGTACTGCTCTGCAGTGTCTTTCCTCGTCTCAGTCCTCTCTGTCATGGTGGATCTCACTCAGTCAGAATGCCCATATTTGATTGGCTGAGCTGCATCACGTGATGTGATTCACTACCCGACATGCCTCTGCTGTTTCGTTTCACGATAGTCACGTGCTCGCCCACTGACCAATCACAGCGCACTCTGCACCTCGCGGCAGACACTGAGCTGCACTAATGCTGACGTCATTATAGGCCGGCGAGCAGGCTCTGATACGTCAAAGAATACGCCCAACATGTCAAACTAAAGATCTGATTGGTTGAAGAATATGACAATCAACAATATCGTCCCCGTTCACTTAAACTGCAAATGGATGCAGGCCTCCGTCTGCAGGCCTCTGCCTCTGTTCTTACCTAGAGACACAGAGGTGAAATCTGATTGGATAAAAGCTCTACTTAAAACAAGCTGCACTGGAAGCAGAGCAACTGAGGAAGAGAGTAGCTGTGCAATGAGAACATAAGATAATGGGGAAAATATTTTTATAAATTATAATACATGTAGTGTATTTAAGAACAATTATTAAATTATAAAATAGATATAACTTTGTGATTCTGTTTAGGCCAGCAGAGAAGGCCTTGCAGGCCCTGACGGCCCACCACTGGTGGAACGTACTTTCTTCTCAGTGGAGGTAGAAAAGTAGTGTTTAGAATTTCAGTTTATCGTAGGGGTAAGAGTATTGTTAACACTATTTCTATACTGTGTGGCCTGAAATAGTTCAGTAGCTGCTCTTGTATAGACAGCCTAGTGATTGGTGCATTTCAATGACTCTCTGATTTTGTGTAGGTAAGCTGTGCTGTTTGGTAGCACTGGTTCTGTGTGGTAGTGTTGCTTTGTGTTAGTGGTTTGGCTTACTTAGGGGGAGCCCATTTTTGGGTGTGCTACCTTGTAGAGATTTGTTTCACATAAAGTTGTTTTTGTGATCTCACAATGAAGTCTGATTTTCAAGAGATCAGTGAAGGTCCTACAATAGAGCAGCTGGCTCAATGTACCAAAGCCCAGCTCATGTCTGTTGCAGAGCAGCACCATCTTGAAATTGCTCAAACTTCCCTTAAGAAAGGTCAAATTAGAGCTAAGGTAGTCACTGCACTCAATGAACGGGTAGTATTGCCCCGTGAATCTAGTCAGCTTGATGAGGAGCAGGGCTTACATGTGTCTGCAGGTTTAACTGTTGGGAAGACGGAACAAGTAATCTTGAAGTTTCAAGATGCTCAATCTGTACGTTTGCGAGAATTGGAATTGCAATTCAGAATAAAAGAGCTAGAGATGGAGGCTAATGAAAGAGAAGAGGTAAGGAGGTTTGAGATGGAGAGGTTGAGACAAGTACATGAGGAGAAAATGAAGGAGCTGGAGTTGAGGTCAAGAGCTGAAACTGAGCAGGCTAATTCTTATACAGCTAGTCCTCGTTTTGATGTAGCTAAGAACATAGCTTTAGTTCCTCATTTTGGTGAGAAGGAGGTAGAAAAGTACTTTTCCCACTTTGAGCGTGCTGCTACCACCTTAGCATGGCCGAAAGAATTCTGGACACTACTGTTGCAGTGTGTACTGACAGGTAGAGCTCAGGAGGCTTATTCATCTTTAACTCTGACCCAGAGCTCAGATTATGACATCGTTAAGGCAGCCATCTTGCGTGCCTATGCGTTGGTCCCTGAGGCCAACAGACAGAGGTTTAGAGGGTATCGGAAGGTGGAGAAGCAGACATTTGTGGAGTTTGCTAGAGAAAAGGAAATCCTTCCTTAAAGCCCCATTGCATGTTGTGTATTTGCAATCTGGGTTGGTTACAGGCCCTGTCGTGGTGGTGATTCGTCCCCAGCTTCCTTTAGGGGGAGTAGACCTGATTTTGGGTAATGATTTGGCTGGAGGGAAGGTGTTTCCTGCTCCCATTGTAGTGGACAGACCAACAGGCTCCGTAGTTGACAATTACCAGAGTGCTGATCTGTCATCTCGGTTGCCTAAAGTCCTTCCTGCTTGCATTGTAACTCGTGCCCAGTCAAGAAAGTATGAAGATGTAGTGAATTTATCTGAAGTGGTTCCACCTGTTGACAGTCTAGAGGCTGATCCTGATCCTTCTGTAACTTCTGAGTTGCCTCTAGATAAGCTGTCCACTAACTCTGTTGGAAATGAGTCTACTGAAGTTAAATTGACCTGTCCTGTCACTGTGCCGGCTGGGCCTGACACACAGTTGAAGGTTGGCAAGGAACATCTGATAGCAGCCCAGAAGGCTGACCCTCCTTTGGCCACGTGTATGGCAGCAGTGTTGCCTAAGGATGAGAGTGGTACTACTCATGCCACTTTTACTGGGAGGTTGGTATCCTCATGCGTAAGAGGGTTTCTTCTGTTAAAACAGCATGGTTTTGGATGACACCCTTATGGCTGTCATCTTAAGGAAGGGAGTGTTACGTATGGTTTTATATCCTGCTGTGAATGTTTGTGCTTGGGTGTGTCTGTGTGCATGTGTGTGTATTCTGTGTCTTTTGACTTCTAGGCGCAGCTCCCTGATGAGTGATTGAGGGCACCTGGATGAGGATGTGGTTTACCTATACAAGCGCCTCCTTGCTCCGCCCTCGCTCTCTCTCATCTGCCTGGCACCAGACCCTGGTCTGCAGTGGGATCTGCACACTACAGTTTACTTGTGTCCTGTAAATAAAGTGGCAGCTGTGGTTGTTTTTAACCTAACTTGGTGTTGTGTCCCTCCTATATGTTGCGACTCCCGAGCTGGTCGTAACATAATGGCGTCTCGTCCGAAGCTCAGTTAGCCTTAGGTAATTTTTTACTCCTAGACTTAGTTAGTAGGTTCAGGCTGATGTCACCACTTAAGGTAGAGTTTTTAGTTTTTCTCTTTTTGAGCTTGCCTGGTTAAGAAAGCCTGCGGGTGTTGGGGAGACCAGCACCACTTTATTGTTTTTGGTGCGGTAACCCTTGGGTGGCCCCTGGCGTGCCCGGGAAAGCCGACAAAGACTAGTTGAGGTTTAGCCAGATAGAACTACAGTTTCTTAGGTAGAGAGGAAACCAGGTGAGTTCAAGAATGGGTCAGTTTGAAATGTTCATTCCTCAGGATAGTATGTGGTGGCATTTGCTGGCCTTTGTTCTTCACACATGCTGAATGCTGTGTGAGTAGTAAGAGTGGAGAAATATTGTTGTGCACACTAGTTTTGGTTAAATGCTAGGCTGTAGTTTTGTTCTTCTTTGAACCCTGATTCGTCTGGCTGGCTTAGTAAGCCAGTGCTCATGCTTTCCTATTATCTGTGTGAGCTTCGTGTTCAGGTAGTCGCATGCTTCTTGCAGGGACTACATTTTGTGGAACCTGCTTTCTTCTCAGTGGAGGTAGAAAAGTAGTGTTTAGAATTTCAGTGTATCATAGGGGGAAGAGTACTGTTAACACTATTTCTATACTGTGTGGCCTGAAATAGTTCAGTAGCTGCTCTTGTATAGACAGCCTAGTGATTGGTGCATTTCAATGACTCTCTGATTTTGTGTAGGTAAGCTGTGCTGTTTGGTAGCACTGGTTCTGTGTGGTAGTGTTGCTTTGTGTTAGTGGTTTGGCTTACTTAGGGGGAGCCCATTTTTGGGTGTGCTACCTTGTAGAGATTTGTTTCACATAAAGTTGTTTTTGTGATCTCACAATGACGTCTGATTTTCAAGAGATCAGTGAAGGTCCTACAATAGAGCAGCTGGCTCAATGTACCAAAGCCCAGCTCATGTCTGTTGCAGAGCAGTACCATCTTGAAATTGCTCAAACTTCCCTTAAGAAAAGTCAGCTTAGAGCTAAGGTAGTCACTGCACTCATTGAACGGGGAGTATTGCCCCGTGAATCTAGTCAGCTTGATGAGGAGCAGGGCTTACATGTGTCTGCAGGTTTAACTGTTGGGAAGACGGAACAAGTAGTCTTGAAGTTTCAAGATGCTCAATCTGTACGTTTGCGAGAATTGGAATTGCAATTCAGAATAAAAGAGCTAGAGATGGAGGCTAATGAAAGAGAAGAGGTAAGGAGGTTTGAGATGGAGAGGTTGAGACAAGTACATGAGGAGAAAATGAAGGAGCTGGAGTTGAGGTCAAGAGCTGAAACTGAGCAGGCTAATTCTTATACAGCTAGTCCTCGTTTTGATGTAGCTAAGAACATAGCTTTAGTTCCTCATTTTGGTGAGAAGGAGGTAGAAAAGTACTTTTCCCACTTTGAGCGTGCTGCTACCACCTTAGCATGGCCTAAAGAATTCAGGACACTACTGTTGCAGTGTGTACTGACAGGTAGAGCTCAGGAGGCTTATTCATCTTTGACTCTGACCCAGAGCTCAGATTATGACATCGTTAAGGCAGCCATCTTGCGTGCCTATGCGTTGGTCCCTGAGGCCAACAGACAGAGGTTTAGAGGGTATCGGAAGGTGGAGAAGCAGACATTTGTGGAGTTTGCTAGAGAAAAGGAAATCCTTCCTTAAAGCCCCATTGCATGTTGTGTATTTGCAATCTGGGTTGGTTACAGAACCTGTCGTGGTGGCGATTCGTCTCCAGCTTCCTTTAGGGGGAGTAGACCTGATTTTGGGTAATGACTTGGCTGGAGGGAAGGTGTTTCCTGCTCCCATTGTAGTGGACAGACCAACAGGCTCCGTAGTTGACAATTACCAGAGTGCTGATCTGTCATCTCGGTTGCCTAAAGTCCTTCCTGCTTGCATTGTAACTCGTGCCCAGTCAAGAAAGTATGAAGATGTAGTGAATTTATCTGAAGTGGTTCCACCTGTTGACAGTCTAGAGGCTGATCCTGATCCTTCTGTAACTTCTGAGTTGCCTCTAGATAAGCTGTCCACTAACTCTGTTGGAAATGAGTCTACTGAAGTTAAATTGACCTGTCCTGTCACTGTGCCGGCTGGGCCTGACACACAGTTGAAGGTTGGCAAGGAACAGCTGATAGCAGCCCAGAAGGCTGACCCTCCTTTGGCCAAGTGTATGGCAGCAGTGTTGCCTAAGGATGAGAGTGGTACTACTCATGCCACTTTTACTGGGAGGTTGGTATCCTCATGCGTAAGAGGGTTTCTTCTGTTAAAACAACATGGTTTTGGATGACACCCTTATGGCTGTCATCTTAAGGAAGGGAGTGTTACGTATGGTTTTATATCCTGCTGTGAATGTTTGTGCTTGGGTGTGTCTGTGTGCATGTGTGTGTATTCTGTGTCTTTTGACTTCTAGGCGCAGCTCCCTGATGAGTGATTGAGGGCACCTGGATGAGGATGTGGTTTACCTATACAAGCGCCTCCTTGCTCCGCCCTCACTCTCTCTCATCTGCCTGGCACCAGACCCTGGTCTGTAGTGGGATCTGCACACTACAGTTTACTTGTGTCCTGTAAATAAAGTGGCAGCTGTGGTTGTTTTTAACCTAACTTGGTGTTGTGTCCCTCCTATATGTTGCGACTCCCGAGCTGGTCGTAACATAATGGGGTCTCGTCCGAAGCTCAGTTAGCCTTAGGTAATTTTTTACTCCTAGACTTAGTTAGTAGGTTCAGGCTGATGTCACCACTTAAGGTAGAGTTTTTAGTTTTTCTCTTTTTGAGCTTGCCTGGTTAAGAAAGCCTGCGGGTGTTGGAGAGACCAGCACCACTTTATTGTTTTTGGTGCGGTAACCCTGGGGTGGCCCCTGGCGTGCCCGGGACAGCCGACAAAGACTAGTTGAGGTTTAGCCAGATAGAACTACAGTTTCTTAGGTAGAGAGGAAACCAGGTGAGTTCAAGAATGGGTCAGTTTGAAATGTCCCTCCTATATGTTGCGACTCCCGAGCCGGTCGTAACAACAGTGAAGTCAAAAGATGATGAGAAAGTTTGCAGCAAACCTGATACTGATGTCTGTAGCTTCAGCCGTCCTGTGATGAGGTGCAGAACAAGAGGAAGACTTAAATAAAGCCCCTTATCTTACCATCTCTCACAAAGACGGAACTGAGGACAGATGTGGGACTGTTGTCATACACAGAACAACATTTCTTAGTTATTCAGATAAAGAGAAATGGAGAAGTTCGTATGGTGGCCGGCACATCGCAGATAAACAAAACATAAGGAAATTAAGAAAAAAAACTTCACCAATTTCACAACACATATGGGTCAAACCGGAGGAGTGTTGCAACACACAAATGGACAGACGGATAGATGGATAGACACTTTATTGTCCCCATGGGAAACATGTGGGCATCCAAGACATGCAAACAAAATAAAATAAATGGCAAAGAATAAAGCTGTACAATGATACACACCTTGAGGCATCAATAGTTTGTAGCCTTTTTGCCGACTGCACAGCCCTCGTACCCTGGACATAAACCGTTTCAAATTCCTCCAGTTGGGACTACTGAGCATTACTGGCGGTCGCTCCTAGATGCCCTTTCAGTGGAGAAAACACGATGCAGTGCCATATAGGCTTCCCTACATGCTAGAAAAGGGTTCCACCACTGTAACTAAGTAACATCCACCAAAACAGCCAGACACAAGAAGAACCTGTTTCTATACCCCATCACGTTGCCACGTAAGGTCTAATAACAACAAACTGTAAATACATATTATAGAATTTATATTATGGTGTAACAAACATTATGCAATAACATGTACAACATGTTTTCCTTTTGTTACCTGCAGGTATGTTCTGCACATATACTCTCTTTATAGGCACCTTAGAGGATGTCGTCAAACTCGTGCTCAGACATCACAGCTCTCTGTGTCTTCAGAGAGAACATCAGTCTTTGTTATTCAGACAGCACATTGTTATGAGTTTGCATATAGTTAATAAGCTTCATATCTTTGTTTAACTGTGTCCGTATCATTTGTTCTCTACACAGTATCTATTTATAATGAAAGATTCCAAGAATTGAAGTCTAATTCCTTGTATTTTCTATCCACACAGCTGGTTAATAAAGCTGGTTGTGATACTGATTATGAAGGTACTTTCAACTTGTACGATCAACTTAATACTGCCTCTGACATGTAATATTGTGAAAATGCACTGATGATTGTGAGAAAACACAAAAGACTGTGCCCTAACCCTTTTCATTAATCACTGATGCAATAAAGTTGTTTCAGGGTCGAGTCTTATTTCATTGATTTATCTAGTGACCAGTATTACCTGGAAATCATTTTGATCGGATGAGAATGTAAACGTGAAGCTCGTATTTCCTTATTTTGCTTCTCTACCCACCAGGCAACCACCTTTCCAGGGATGGAAAGAGTACTAGAATACACGAGTACTACATATACACACATGTACTTAGATAAAATGCACTCTGAGTAAACTTAACTGCATTACATTTAACCAGAGAAAGAAACAAGACTGACATGTGAGCGCCACCTGCTGTGTTGTTGCAGGAATGAAAGCTGCTCTTCTTAACAGTGTTTGATGAAAAAAAAGTGATTACTCATGATTTCTACAACTGATGACTCACATAAAATAAACGTAACTTGCAGCAACTCAAGTTACGGATTCATTTCTGAGATCATTTTCTGTGGATAGCAGATTCACGCAGCAGTGAGTAAAGAGGCGGGGCTTATCGAATGATTGCAGGGGGCTTCAAACACAAAACCTTCACACCACCCGTGTGATCATTCAGTCTTTGGGAATAATACTTTCACATTTGGTCTCTTTCTGTTGAACTGAAGCCTGCACACTTGACCGTTTCTTCCTGTTTTCTGATGTGAGGGTCCACACAGGATGTTGTACATTGTAAAGCCCTCCGAGGCAAATGTGTGATTGTGGGCCATACAAATACATTTAAACGTTAGAACTTCACCTTGTACGATTTTCACGAAACAAATAAATTAATTGATTGATGGAGGAGCTCTGCGCTCTGTTGCGCGCGGTGCCCCCCACACGCTTTCTTAATTTTTAATTTTTAATCAATAAAAAAATTATTTTAATTTTATTTATTTTTTCTTAATTAAAAAATATTTTTTATTTAATTTATTCACAATTATTTCTTACCAAAATGTTTTAATTTATCAAGAAACAAGAAGTAATAAATAAATAAGAGGCCTTTTGTTTGAAACGAACAAAAGTGGAACAAGGGGCTCTCAGCTGTGGATGCGCGAACTGAGAGGACCCTTGCCGGCGACGGACAGACCCGAGCTGCCGTCGGAGTGACCACGGATCCACGGCACTTGTGCCCCGCTGTCCGGTCACTCCCTGTGAGCGCCCCTGATTTGCAACGAGAGGCTGCGAGAAGGGGGAGAAAGGCGAAGTTCAGTTCTCTCTCTATGTGAATCGCTCACCTGGCCTAATGGGAGAGCGTGGCCGATAGCTCACCCCTCCCTGATTTGCCTCAATGCCTCCGCTTAAGAGAACCTCGGACCGGTAGCTGATTTGCCCTAAATGGTAATAAATCGCCAACACGAGCCCAGTATCGATAGCTCGTTTGCTTTCTTTTCCGAATCGCCAAACAGGGATATTAGGCCGCAAGGTGAACCACGAAAAGTCTTTCAGAAAATGATTCCCGCTCCACAGTCGTGCATCTACACAATCTTTAGTTCATAAAAAAGAACGAGTCATGCTAAGCTACCAAAAAAAAGTTCGTCGCTGAATTTTCAGTCGATTCTCGATGCGTCTATGTTTTATGCAGAACTAGTTTCTTCAGAGCGTAATCGGATCTTGGTCGCGAGTTCGACACGTGATCGTTCTACACCAATGAGGTAGCTGCTTTTTGTCAACAGAATGGCAAGATGGCGACTTCATCGAGCAGTACGGACGACGAAGAAAATACACCGGAGTGTCTTAATACATCGAAAAGCAAACATTGTTATATGCATATTACTTCAGTCAAGCACGAGGAGGTAAATTATTTCACCACTGCACGATGGATATCATATCCATTAGCAAGTGCTGATGGTTTACTTGCCAAAACAAATAAATCAGCTCTCATGGATCTATTGGAGAACAAAGGTGGAGACTGCTTGGTTGACCAAGTTCCAGTGGATGGTGCCATTCTTTTTGATGGTATGGCAGTCATACAGGCCATGCGATCCAGACCAGGTACATTTGGAGAGCTTGCAGAGACCATACTGTGGAACATACTCCAACTCGCTTAGCAGCACAAGTGTACACGCATTGACTTTGTCATTGACCAGTATCCACTCATCAGTATCAAAAACCTAGAACGGTCACGTAGAGCTGATGCAGGGTCACAACGCATCCAAATCTTTGCCCCGGATCAGAGGACCCCAACCCAATGGAAAAAGTTTCTCTCTGAAGGAACAAATAAGGAAGCACTTGCCGAATTCCTGTATATTGCATGGAAAAATGCAGACCTTACAAGAGTGGGCAAAAACCTCTGCTTGTACATCACACATAAAGATCAATGTCACTGTGTGACTGTTAAGGAGGGTGTACAGACTGTTCGTGTTGTTGAAGACCTGCAGTGTGATCATGAAGAATGTGACACAAGGGTGTTTTTACATGCACAACATGCTGCACGGGAGCATAAAGCTGTCATTATCAAGAGCTCTGACACTGATGTGGCAGTCATTGCTGTAAGTGTGCAGACAGATTTGCCGTGCAGCTTATATGTTTTCACAGGGACTGGCAACAGGACACGTATCATTGACATTACCAAGGTGTCATCAGCTCTCGGAACCAGTGTGTGTTCAGCCTTGATTGGAATTCACACATTCTCTGGGTGTGACTCCACAAGTGCCTTTTATGGCAAAGGAAAAAGAAAGACATTTTCTGTTGCATGTGAAAAAGATGAGTACCTTAAGGCTTTTAAAAGTTTAGGTACCAACTTTAACTTGGAGCAGTCAACATTTGCACTTCTTTGCCAGTATGTATGCCACTTGTATGATCAGCCATCTGCCGAAAATGTAAATGAAGCTAGGTACAAGGCTTTCTGTATGGCATCATCGGCCTTGCCAGAATTATGCATTCCCCCTACTGCTGATGCCCTCCATCAGCACTGCAAAAGGGCAAACTACCAGGCTGCAATAATGAGGTCCTGTCTCAAAGAAAATATAAGTGCTCCATCACCTGCTGGATATGGTTGGCAAATAGAGGATGGGACCTTGCACGTCACCTGACCAGAAATCCGGCCCCTAACAGTGTTTTGCATGTGATACACTGCGGCTGCAAAAGTGCCTGTGAGACAGGCAGATGTTCCTGTTTTTCTGCAGGACTGTGTTGCACAGACTTATGTCGTTGTTGTAATTGTGCCAACACAAAAGAAACTGAGGAACTGGAAGATAACTGTCCTGACACTGACAGTGAGGACTGAGTGTACTTAATCTGTTATTCATTATTCTGTTTTGTACAGTTTTATATATCATATTTCATATTTTTCATAAAGATTGTTTTTATGGTTGATCAGTGTTTTCATTTGTGGAAGAATGAATGAATGAATGAATGAATGAATGAATGAATGAACAAACAAATGGTCTTTGGTATAAGTACAATTACTGCCTTTTATTGATACAAGGAAGGAGGTTTATTTGTCACATACATATAAATAGTGTGAAGAAAGAAACATCAAGAAATATTTTTCATGAATAGCAAGAGGGAGTATAAAGTGCAGTGTGTGTACAGTCCATGTAAGATCGTCAGTAAGGTGCATTCCCAGGTATTTCAAAGTTGATCTAAATGACTTAACATAAACATAACATTAGCGTATATTTGCCTCATTGTTCTTCTTGGACGCGGCGATGTATACAGCACTGTTTAGAATCCATTTAGCACACTTTTGGGGATGTTCGGATGTTTTCCTCTTTTTCGGTAACGTTGTATCTAACCATGGGAGCCGCCATCTTGCCATTCTGTTGACAAAAAGCAGCTACCTCATTGGTGTAGAACGATCACGTGTCGAACCGTGCCGCCACTCGCGACCAAGATCCGATTACGCTCTGAAGAAACTAGTTCTGCATAAAACATAGACGCATCGAGAATCGACTGAAAATTCAGCGACGAACTTTTTTTTGGTAGCTTAGCATGACTCGTTCTTTTTTATGAACTAAAGATTGTGTAGATGCACGACTGTGGAGCGGGATGAAACGATAACAGGGTTCACCTTACGGCCTATATACTAAACAGTATGATCGGTCGCTCGAATAGCCGTTGGTCTTTATAAATAATTTTATTGAATTTTTTTATTTTATATCAAATTTCAATTTATCCGTCCCTGCTCAGAGCTCAACAGATATAAAGCTCTTTCAACATCAAGCGGGACTTCTCCGGGTCTCTCTTCACTATAGAAAACTGGTGTTAGTATCTGAAGATGTGTGTGCGCATAAAGTATGCAATCAGTTGTGTACCGTGCTGGATCACTGCAGACTTACCACAGGGGCTGGGCTGCCTCTCCCTTAAGAGAAGCCCTCTCCTCTCTGAGTTCCCACAACAGATGAAGGAAAAAGAGTCGGTCGGGAAAAAGTTAAAAAAGGTTCCTTATTTATTTTTGTCCTTTTTAAAGTACATTCTCTTGGTCCAAATACAGAGAAAAAGTGATTAACAGGAAAATATAAAAATCAACAAAGTATTCTAAACCCTCTTGTGCCCTCAGCTGAGCAGGCTGTGTTCAATTGTCCGGAGTAAAAAGTTAAAAAAGATTAACTCAGCGCAGGTTCTAACCTGGTGGCTTCTTCCCCAACTCTCCTTCTTCCTTGAAGACCTGGAATACTTATACTCTCTAACCCCCCTGGGGCTTGGTGCCTCCGTGGGGTAGGACAGTATCACGCCTTTGATCGTACTGTTTATCTAAGTCAGCAGTATATGCCGACACAATTATATCTGCTGGTACTCAGAACACATGACACACCCCGCTCACTGTTTGATGCCTTCAGGACACAGAGATACATGACACTCCAAACAATAAAACACCTTTTATCCCCAGCGTAAAGACGTGGTCAAGTGCCGGTGCTTAAGGCAACCGGGAAAGACCCTAAGTAATAAATCGTGAGTACAAAGACTGGCTGGCGCCCTCGGTATTTCCAGAGCGCCCATCGTGCGTGCAGCTGTGCATCCATCACAACATCACAGGCTCTACCTGTCCCCTGTAGGGTTCAGAGTAAGGCCAAGGTTCTCATCTGTGTGTGTGACTAGCTAACAGGCTAAGGCAGAGTGCCAACCTCAGCAGGTGACTCCTGTGTGAACTTAATGTGCAAGGGTGGGGAAACGCCCCCACCATCCCTGCTCCCATGTGTAGGTGTGTGTGTGTGTGTGTGTGTGTGTGTGTGTGTACGCCCCCCTTCCACGTACGTCCGTACGCAGAGGGTGTGTGTGACCACAGAAACATGTCTGTGCGACAGGTGCAATCTTATAAGAGACTCAGCTTCCTCTGTCTCTATTTTATTTTGTTTTTCTAACTTTTTATTTGTTGTTTTTTAAGGTGTTTGTTAACCCCTAATGACCCTGGCCTTCCGTCTAGGAGCATCACAATTTTTGCAAAACACTCCACCATGTTTAACAGCTCCATAGTGACTGAAATGAGTTAGTATTAATTTGATATGTTTTATATCCACACGGCAACCTGCAGCAACAAGAGCACAGGGCAACGTCAGCCGGCTCTGCACCACAGAGTGTTCTCCCCACGAAGGTCAAAGGTTAAAGGCATTTTAGCACTTAACTCACAGAACCGGAGGCTGGCGTCTTGTGCTGACACACTCTTGCAAACAGGAAGCTCTATATACATTGAGGATGATGTAGCATTCATGCTACTTCTATTTTTCTTTTCTTTTTCGGTTGATGACACAAATCTTGACCTGAAAGGTGAGTTACACATCCCACATGTTATTCTGTGGTTTAAAACTTCTATTAATTACTCAAAACATGCAAAGTGTGAATTAGTATTCACTCATATAGTTGGAGCTGTTTGAGGTTCAACATGTGAAGATGTATGGATAGATGTATGACAGACCAGCTTGTTTGGATGCTTGAGTCTTTTATTCATGCAGAAAGAAAGAAGGGTTATATGTGTAGAATACATGTTGTGCTAAAAGGATCCGCTCCATAAAACACTCTTGTTAAGGCACAAGGCCTCAAAGACAGTCCAGCTCCTGTTGATGTCACTTGTCGTATCGTTCCTTAAGTAGCGTTACAGCGATAGAAAAGAAAGCTATAGATATGAAATACAGTCAGATGTATTTGCGATCATGCACACAACAGGACTCCCTCTGTGTTACAGGTACTGCATGCCTCGCTGTCAGTCCACCAATCAGACTCTCTTGACACACACAGACGGTCTTCCAGCGCTGCACTCTACGTCGTCCCAGCACTTCTCAGCTGCAAGTACAACACAAAAAGGTGAGTCAGTGAATGTTACTCAAACTGTTTCATGTGACCAATAATTATTGATGGATGAAGTCAGCTAACACTAGAGTCACTAATGCAAATCAAATCATTGTCAAAAGGTGAACAATGTAACACAAGAGGTCCTTGAGATACAGTATGTTAGAGAGCTGCTCATCTAAACAACTTCACACTCAAAACTTCTTTGAGTGCTAAACAACACAGCCAACGAGTGTGAAGTCGATGTGATGAGCGGTTACCAGAACATAAATACATGCAGTTCACTCTCCTCTTATCACTAGTATCACTCCTACAACAAGCGCTGTGTTGTTTTACCTCCATAATTCATCTGCAGACAATGCTGCCTGTAGTTGTAGTTGCTAGGCTGTCCCTTACACCAGTACTTGTAGCTGAAAGAAGTACCGTCACTCCAGAACCATTTGTTCTCCTGGAAGAAAGAATAGAATCGAGTATTACAAGAAATAAAAGTGTTCAAGTTATTTGATTTAAGTAACTTAAGAAAGTAACTTAAGATAAGCTAATTGGTCCCCAGAGGAGCAATCCATGTTATCCATGTTGCAGAAAAGTAATAATAATACAATTATAAAGTATATAAAATACAAATAATACAAATAGTAATAGAAAGAGCACTTTTAAGTGGAAAGTGACCATGGAACTGGAGTGGGGAGCAAAAGAGAGAGAAAGTAACATTATACCTGTTCATATAATATGGTAAAGTTTGAGTAACGTTTCATATATAATACATAATAAATAAACATTGAATGAATTATAATAACATATTAAAGCTGCAAGCAGCGATGAACGGGCCCTCACACCTTCCTGCGTCTCGGGGGTACCGGCAGGACGCCGGCAGACACGGCCATAAATATCTGCGACCATCAGACAGCGCGCCCATAAGTTTGACGTATTTTTAATGCTTGGACTGTGACGCTGGAAATTATGTAATGCAAATATTCCACCAGTTCCTGTATCCACTATGTGGCGCTAGAGAACACGCATTCATATTCATGATGAAGCATCATCAATGTCTTACGGCCTACCTTTCCAAATCTGAGACTGATCCGGGCAACTTCCTAGTCGGAGTACATCAAAGTATAAACCTTATCATTTCCTTTTGCCAGTAGGTGGCGCTATGACTTTGTGAAAATGTTGGCATGGAAATGTGCTCAGGCCTGGACCAGCATCATGCATAACAAGTTTGGGGCAGATTGAATAAACTATGAATAAACTTCCTCTTTCATGGCGAACGGTATGAAATGTGCGTGATATGGGCGCCACATAAAACGAAGGTCGTTCAATGTCAGTAGACCATTTTAGCAACTTTTCATCATTAAAGTCTTTAGATCATCTTGACCAAATTTGAAGTCGATCCTATAAATTTTGTGGGAGGAGTTCGTTAAAGTACAATGCCTGAAAACGATGAAAAATGCAAAGAAATGGGAGTATTACTGCATCGCCCCCTAGAGGTTGTATTGAATAAAAATTTGAGGGCATGTTACAGGACACAATGTGAACATATGCTACAGATTTCGTGATGATACGCCACATGGTTTTGAAGTTATATATATTGCTGTAGAAGACCATGCCCCTATGAAATTCATTGGTCCATATATTCCTAATGCAATAAGATTTCAACAAGCTTTTCATAACTTTTTGATGATATAGATCCAATAATGACTCACAGCAAATTTGGTACCAATCAGACCCAGGGTCTAGGAGAAGTGAATTCTTTTATTTTTACAAAATTCTAAATGGCGGAAAAATTCAGTAGGCGGAGCTTAGCCAAGAGGATTTTTTGTAGAACTCATTCAGTTGCTCATGTCTGTACCATTTTAAGTCATTTGGACATACAGGCTGTTGGGGCTTGCCTTTCCAACTTCTAGGGGGCGCTAGCGAGCAATTTGGTCATGCTCGAGCATGGGACCCATAAAATATCAAATTTTCCCGCAGTCCTGATATGCTCGCCAAATATGGGGAGGTTTCGGATATGATAAAGCCCCCAAAAAGGCGTTTCATTCGAGAGAAAAAGAATAATGATAATAATAATAATAATTCCTACAGTTTCAACAGGGACCCCGCGGCCCACCGTTGTCAGTGCTCGGGCCCTAATAATGAATATTATATGCATTTTATGAGCAATATTTGCGATGAAATAAATACCTCTTGTGCATCAGAGCCTCCAATCCAGGTTGATTTATACTGGTGACTGACGCTCGCGATGATCCTCTGAATCCAATGGTACTCCAGGATGCTGTGGACGGATGCAAGGTTTCCACCCAGGGACACACAGTTTTTCTACAGTACGAGAGAGAGAGAGAGAAAGACAGACACAGAGAGAGAGAGACAGACAGACAGACAGACAGAGAGAGAGACAGAGAGACACAGAGAGAGAGAGAGACACAGAGAGAGAGACAGACAGAGATAGACAGACAGACAGACAGACAGACAGACAGAGAGACAGAGACAGAGAGAGAGACGAGTTGTTAAACACCAAGTCAGTCAAAAATGTCGAGTAACCAAATGGCTGTGTGCAAACACAATGACATTGTCACAGTGTCATCCGCATACAATCTTTCAAAGCCACCAACATTACCTCAGCTTCAGCCCAAGTCATCGGTGTTGGAATGTAGCGGTAACAGCGATGGCCGCGCTCAGTCCAACCGTAGGAACAATACGCTTCCCACTTCACCCGATGACTCTCTGCTGAGAGAAATAGAGTTTGGTGGATAATATATATAATATATTATGACGCAATGCACAACGAAGTAACATGATGTAACACAACGTAATTTAACACACTATAAGACAACATAAGATAATATAACTTAAAATATTATATAAAATGACAATAATAAAATAATAATAACTGTGTAGGTGAAGCATCTCAGTGAAAATCTAAGAGCTACTCACCTGATTGGTCGTTTTCCGGCATTCCCTCTGAAAGAACTAGACAGTTTGACATTGCAGTTATTGATCTGGATTATTACGGTTCAGTGACAATAAATGAATCTGTAACAGTTTCTATGTATAATACTCACCAGCAGCTCCAGTCAGAGCAATCATGGCACAAACAAGTGCAGACACAGTCAGCGTCTTCATGGCGAAGGCAATGAGATGATGCAGATGCTGAAGATGAAGAGAACAAAGACAGATATATTACTTATGGATCTGTAGAGAACAAAGAAACTCACTGACTGTCAGAACAGTGAAGTCAAAAGATGATGAGAAATTTTGCAGCAAACCTGATACTGATGTCTGTAGCTTCAGCCGTCCTGTGATGAGGTGCAGAACAAGAGGAAGACTTAAATAAAGCCCCTTATCTTACCATCTCTCACAAAGACGGAGCTGAGGACAGATGTGGGACTGTTGTCATACACAGAACAACATTTCTTAGTTATTCAGATAAAGAGAAATGGAGAAGTTCGTATGGTGGCCGGCACATCGCAGATAAACAAAACACGAGCAAATTCAGAAAAAAACTTTTTCCAATTTCACAACACATATGGGTCAAACCGGAGGAGTGTTGCAACACACAAATGGACAGACAGATAGATGGATAGACACTTTATTGTCCCCATGGGAAACACGTGGGCATCCAAGACAAAATAAACGGCAAAGAATAAAGCTGTACAATGACACACACACACACCTTGAGGCATCAATGGTTTGTAGCCTTTTTGCCGATGACTTTCACCGCAGTCTGAATCAAATGTGATAACTCTGACTTATATATGTGGTCATTCCATATCTGATTACACTCTCCACAACAGCCTGACTGAACTCAAACTTACCCAGTCTACATGCATCCTCCAGTAAAGTACTATCAATGTGGACAACAAGTACTTAGAGGACAGGACTTGTGTACATGGCTGGTAATGTATAACCACTGGACTGTGATCACAAACTTCTTTGGGATCAAAAATACTCTCATGTTTTGTTGTACGTTTAAAATGAGGAGAGTTTGTTGCATCAATCAACAAACTCCTTCACATCTGGAAGACACATGTTTGTATCATCAGGCCTACAGAGCAGACTTAGCACAGCAGAATCATAGAAGTGTGATATCATAACTGAATCTTCAGATACTTTATAAAAAGACGTCTTTTCATAAAGTCATCGTTGTTTCACGTCGCAGTTATATGAGGGGCAGTTTGTACTGAGGAACCTTGAACAACCCACAGCTGATACAGTGACGGTGCTGGAGATAAAATGATAACTGATGAAATCATACCTCAACTTCTCTGTTGAAGTTATTTTCACAATCTTCTACTTCTCTGTAAAGCTCTGTGGCAGTGAGATACCGAGCTGTTGGTTAATCGATAGCCATCAGCAAGTCATGTTGTAGAACACACAGCAACAGTAGTTCACATCGAAGGCTTCTTGTTAGCTCTCTGGATACTTTGTTGAAGACAAGATCAAGCATGCTGATGATTCAAACTAAACATTGTTCACTATGAACCATTGATATGCAGCAACGTATTCCTGAGGTCTTGTTGCTGCAGTGAGCTTGTCAGGTTTGTACTCAACTTAATAGACAACAATAGACTTTTAAATGACTAAAAGTACAACAATAAATCTAATTAATAGTATTATTATAGTAATTTAACTTGACTGTTGGGGCCTTTCTCTGGAAATATGCATCACAGAGGATAAAAGAATGTATTGCAGGAAAACACAAAAGTATTGTGAAGGATCACTGAAGTAGTTGAGAGAAACAACGGTGACCTTTAGTGGCTCTGTACGTAGTGTTATTTCTGACTTACCTGGTATGACATGTTCAGAAAACAAAAACTAAACTTGTTTTCATTTGAAAGGCAGAAATCTTCTTGTTTTAAAGTCACGCATCTACAGGTTCAACTTTCTGACGTATTGTATTTCTACTTGAATCCTTTTCTGTTCTTATAATGATGAAATGATGTTTTTATGAAACCTAACTAATTGGTTTCGTTGCCTGAACCCAACTTTCGTTTTTTACCGTAATGTCGTCCTGGAAAAGTTTCAGAGCGAAAATGTGTGTCCCTGTTGAGATTTACCAGAAGCAGAAACATGTAATGAAGTTTGATTTGATCAGATCACAAGAGATCGTGTGATCACGGAATGTTACAACAATATGTGTTACCAGTGGAGGGCCGTGTGTTTTATACCTGGGCCTTCAGTGCTGTCCTACTACAGTAGAACCACCTCTTAATAACATCATTATGTAACGGATTGTGTATGGACACAAGATTCCAGGAACCGTTGGCTTGTATTATAAACTTAACAGGTACAGAGTGTTACAGCAAAGTCTCTGGCAGAGCAACAGAAACAGCCAGCAGAATGAATCCAGGTCAGGAACAGAAGGCTGGTGAGTTCACCGGGAATCAGGCGGGACGGGTAGCTCAGGGGCAGGAAGGGTCGAAGCGCTGGAAAGTCTGGCATTCAATAGCAAAGTACAATCTGGCAACGAAGGTGTTCGTTGGGTTGTAGATCCACTCGGGTCTCAGCAAAAGTTCTCTAAAGCACCGTAGCTTGTAAGTGTCCTGCCGTGCTATGGTGTCTTGTTGCTGCCTTGGTTAGCCACCTCAGGTTTTTCACAACAGTCACGCTAGCCCACTGACCAATCAAGCTGCACGTTAATGCTGACGTACTTGTAGGCCACACAGAAGCTCTGACACGTCAAAGAATACGCCCAACATGTCAAACTAAAGATCTGATTGGTTGAAGACTATGACAATCAACAATATCGTCCCCATTCACTTCAACTGCAAAGGGATTCACTTGTAATTCAGGAGGCCTCGGGCAGATTTCTTTTTACCTCGAGACACAGAGGTGAAATCTGATTGGATAAAAGCTCTCCTGAAAACAAGCTGCACTGGAAGCAGAGCAACTGAGGAAGACAGGAGCTGTGCAATGAGATACAAATTATTAAATTATAAAATAGCTATATTTGACTGCGAGAGGAAGAGAGCAATGAACCTGAGAAGCAGAGCAACACATAACTTTCCCTCACAAAGTGATTCAGCACGGCCCGAAGCTTAATGTTTATAGTGTCACAAGATTTCTTTACTTTCAAGCAAATCTTTGTAACTATCATGAACACAACCCGGATAATCATTTTCTTCCATTTTACAACTTTGTGTTCATTTTCAGGATTATGGGATGCTGAATCTGCTGAATCTGTTGATGCAGCTCAATCATGGCCTTCAGTGACTTCACAGTTCCGCTTTTTCGTCCCCTGATCGTCTTCCTTCTCCTGTCACAGCCACACGGAGGTCACTGTGGTGCAACACGTGAATAAAACTACTCTGTGCTTTCGAAGTCAAAGGACACAAATCAACTTTTAACTTCAAAGATTTGCATCCAAATTGATTGATACTCAACAGATTCTGAGTTTCAGCTGCTTATGTTATCGTGAAGTGTAAAAAGGAAGTGGGGAGTACCGGAATTAAGCCACAGTTCTGTTTCTCCTCAGGTCAACTTCAGGTGATCGGTCCATCTCAGCAAATACTGGCCACAGTTGGTGATGACGTCATTTTGCCGTGCCGCCTGGAACCTGCCATGAATGCTTCTGACATGAGGTTGGAGTGGGCAAGACCCGACCTGAGCCCTGGGTTTATACATGTGAGGGCAAACCGTCAAGAATACGTAGCTCACAAACAGCCGTCATTCAGAGGAAGAACATTCATCAACAAACTGCAGCACGGAGACGTTTCACTGAAACTCTCCAAAGTGAGAGTGTCAGATGAGGGAACGTACAGATGCCTCGTTCCCTCACTGGGTCCACCCGCTTTTATCATGCTCGTCGTTGGTAAGTGATGTTTGATTAATACGATATAGATTTTACTGTAGCCCCAGTCTCTGGTTCAGGTTCTGGGGGCTTAACTGCTTCAGGCACTGGTTCAGGTTCTGGGGGGTTTGCGGGTTCCTCAGAATCTCTGTCTGTGAGGGGAGTGAACGGCTCTCCTTCATTAGTTTGCCACACAGGAGGCCCTGCTGGCCATACATGTAGGTCATAATGTTTCAAAGTTTGGGCTTTACTTCTGCAGTTTTTTGGCCTGCCTATCATATTTTGTGCTGGCAGCTGTCCCTCCCAGATTACGGTTCTGTGGGGCCTGCTGTCTGGGGCCGGAGCTAGAGAGTGTGGGAGAGGGGGTTGCAAATACTGTGTTGTATCTGCACTAGGGTCCTCTGCATACCGCGTCTGATCGGGGGAATTATGAGTTGGCCATGGGGTGTCTAGCCTCTACTCGGAGATTCTGATCTATTTCTCCTACGAGGTGAAGTGTGAGGAGTCTGAGGTCGCCTATTTCTGGGGGTTAGGGGGGCATTATAACCTTCTTCCTCGTTAGTTTCAGAGAGGTCGGTTTGACAGCCTGTGTGCTGTACATATTGAGTGCAAGTTGGGTTTTCATTCTCTCAGTGTGACTCTGGTTGCATTTGCCTGCTCCTAGGTTATAATAGTTATACTTTAATATTTGTCTACGATCTTTCAACAAAACCGTACAAAATCTGCCAACGAGGACCTCTAGCCAACCCGTTTACAGACGCTCGGTCAGGAACCAATGGCGCCACTTAGGTTAGGTTCGGAAAAGATGGCGGTTTGGGTTAAAATCACATTTGTTCTTCAGTTAGGTATATGACATAAGGCAAGTAGTCACACAGGACACATACTGCAGTCTCCTGGGTGTAAGAAACTAGGCCACATATAACATTAACTTGTATCAGACAGACATCAGTAACCATCAACCCTAACCCTACAGCCGCCTTGACTACATGTTATTGCAAACAAAGTCATATCTCCTCTCTTTTATTTAAAGGTGCTGTCTCCTCGCCTGCTATCAGTACAATATACACATCCAGCTGCAAAGTGGTGTTACAGTGTGAGTCTAGAGGCTGGTATCCAGAGCCTGAGGTGTTGTGGCTGGACGGTGAGGGAAACCTCCTCTCTGCTGGACCTACAGAGACAGTGAGAGGTCCTGATGACCTCTATACTGTCAGCAGCAGAGTGACTGTGGAGAAGAGACACAGCAACAGCTTCACCTGTAGAGTCCAACAGAGGACCATCAAGCAGACCAGAGAGACTCACATCACTGTTCCAGATAGAAACCATTAATACATGCATCATATGCTTAATATGAATGCAATGTTGTTGTGTAATTTATCATTTCAATTGATATCTTCACAGTCCTGTCCCAGTGGGTGAAAGTTATCTTGGCTCCAGGCTTACTCGGTGTCGTTCTGTGTGCTGGATTCACAATACATAAATGGAGAATAGGGTAACATTTTGCTTCAAGATACTGTCACTATTTCTTCCATTCCATCAGTGTAATGGATAACTGCTGTTTAGCCAGGTTTCACATGGACGAGATACACATAGGGGACATATTCCTGAAGATAGAGGGGCCGAGGGTCGAGGCATTACGTGACTTACAGACAAGCAATGTGACTTTAAAACCAATGCTATAGCTAACTGCAAACCGGGCTAAATATTCTCTGAGAGATTGGCGCCTAAAAACAAATGGCAGCACTGGTTTCCTTCAACAATGAAGATGAAGTAACTGATCAATTACCTGTTTTGTTGTTTAGGAGGTGAGAGGCGGTCTGTCTTCATACAAAAGACACAGAAAACCAGCAAGAAACAGCCGGGACAGAAAACCAAACAGCTCCAACATGACGAGAACTTCAGGCAGAGTAAGAACAGGAAGTAGAGCTTCTGAAAAGTCGGCACGAGATCAGACAGCAGCTGAAGAAATGACACATTTATATGACATGCAAGCCAACTGACAAAGAGCTAACAGAAAATGAACTATCATCGCAGTCGATGCCACTGGATTCACACATCAACATTGTCATTGAGAACACAAATAACTGACAAAAAAAAACAAGTTGTGCTGCCGAGCAAATATCGTCTTACTGCTCCTTTGCTATTTGCACTTCCTGAAATAAGTTATTATGCAGACATTTGGTGCACAATGAGCTTCATTGCAAAAACAGTCACAAAGATCAGCGCTAATAGCCACACGCAGTTAAAGTGAAATGTGTGGCTTCTTCACAGAGTTGGTGGTAACTGAAGAGCATTTATACTGGGACTGCGATATCAGACCTTGAGACAGTTCTGCACATCTATCATTGAGCCTTTTCTTTGGTCAGAAATGGAAGGCAAGGACTGCAAAGAAGATTATTGGTGCCGACTTGCCAAAGCAAGAAATCAAGCAAGGAAACTCACTGCACAGCCCTCGTACCCTGGACATAGACCGTTTCAAATTCCTCCAGTTGGGACTACTGAGCATTACTGGCGGTCGCTCCTAGATGCCCTTTCAGTGGAGAAAACACGATGCAGTGCCATATAGGCTTCCCTACATGCTAGAAAAGGGTTCCACCACTGTAACTAAGTAACATCCACCAAAACAGCCAGACACAAGAAGAACCTGTTTCTATACCCCATCACGTTGCCACGTAAGGTCTAATAATAACAAACTGTAAATACATATTATAGAATTTATATTATGGTGTAACAAACATTATGCAATAACATGTACAACATGTTTTCCTTTTGTTACCTGCAGGTATGTTCTGCACATATACTCTCTTTATAGGCACCTTAGAGGATGTCGTCAAACTCGTGCTCAGACATCACAGCTCTCTGTGTGTCTTCAGAGAGAACATCAGTCTTTGTTATTCAGACAGAACATTGTTATGAGTTTGCATATAGTTAATAAGCTTCATATCTTTGTTTAACTGTGTCCGTATCATTTGTTCTCTACACAGTATCTATTTATAATGAAAGATTCCAAGAATTGAAGTCTAATTCCTTGTATTTTCTATCCACACAGCTGGTTAATAAAGCTGGTTGTGATACTGATTATGAAGGTACTTTCAACTTGTACGATCAACTTAATACTGCCTCTGAAATGTAATATTGTGAAAATGCACTGATGATTGTGAGAAAACACAAAAGACTGTGCCCTAACCCTTTTCATTAATCACTGATACAATAAAGTTGTTTCAGGGTCGAGTCTTATTTCATTGATTTATCTAGTGACCAGTATTACCTGGAAATCATTTTGATCGGATGAGAATGTAAACGTGAAGCTCGTATTTCCTTATTTTGCTTCTCTACCCACCAGGCAACCACCTTTCCAGGGATGGAAAGAGTACTAGAATACACGAGTACTACATATACACACATGTACTTAGATAAAATGCACTCTGAGTAAACTTAACTGCATTACATTTAACCAGAGAAAGAAACAAGACTGACATGTGAGCGCCACCTGCTGTGTTGTTGCAGGAATGAAAGCTGCTCTTCTTCACAGTGTTTGATGAAAAAAAAGTGATTACTCGTGATTTCTACAACTGATGACTCACATAAAATAAACTTAACTTGCAGCAACTCAAGTTACGGATTCATTTCTGAGATCATTTTCTGTGGATAGCAGATTCACGCAGCAGTGAGTAAAGAGGCGGGGCTTATCGAATGATTGCAGGGGGCTTCAAACACAAAACCTTCACACCACCCGTGTGATCATTCAGTCTTTGGGAATAATACTTTCACATTTGGTCTCTTTCTGTTCAACTGAAGCCTGCACACTTGACCGTTTCTTCCTGTTTTCTGATGTGAGGGTCCACACAGGATGTTGTACATTGTAAAGCCCTCCGAGGCAAATGTGTGATTGTGGGCCATACAAATACATTTAAACGTTAGAACTTCACCTTGTACGATTTTCACGAAACAAATAAATGAATTGATTGATGGAGGAGCTCTGCGCTCCAATTTTTAGTTTCTGAAATGAGTTAGTATTAATTTGATATGTTTTATATCCACACGGCAACCTGCAGCAACAAGAGCACAGGGCAACGTCAGCCGGCTCTGCACCACAGAGTGTTCTCCCCACGAAGGTCAAAGGTTAAAGGCATTTTAGCACTTAACTCACAGAACCGGAGGCTGGCGTCTTGTGCTGACACACTCTTGCAAACAGGAAGCTCTATATACATTGAGGATGATGTAGCATTCATGCTACTTCTATTTTTCTTTTCTTTTTCGGTTGATGACACAAATCTTGACCTGAAAGGTGAGTTACACATCCCACATGTTATTCTGTGGTTTAAAACTTCTATTAATTACTCAAAACATGCAAAGTGTGAATTAGTATTCACTCATATAGTTGGAGCTGTTTGAGGTTCAACATGTGAAGATGTATGGATAGATGTATGACAGACCAGCTTGTTTGGATGCTTGAGTCTTTTATTCATGCAGAAAGAAAGAAGGGTTATATGTGTAGAATACATGTTGTGCTAAAAGGATTCGCTCCATAAAACACTCTTGTTAAGGCACAAGGCCTCAAAGACAGTCCAGCTCCTGTTGATGTCACTTGTCGTATCGTTCCTTAAGTAGCGTTACAGCGATAGAAAAGAAAGCTATAGATATGAAATACAGTCAGATGTATTTGCTATCATGCACACAACAGGACTCCCTCTGTGTTACAGGTACTGCATGCCTCGCTGTCAGTCCACCAATCAGACTCTCTTGACACACACAGACGGTCTTCCAGCGCTGCACTGTTTGTCGTCCCAGCACTTCCCAGCTGCAAGTACAACACAAAAAGGTGAGTCAGTGAATGTTACTCAAACTGTTTCATGTGACCAATAATTATTGATGGATGAAGTCAGCTAACACTAGAGTCACTAATGCAAATCAAATCATTGTCAAAAGGTGAACAATGTAACACAAGAGGTCCTTGAGATACAGTATGTTAGAGAGCTGCTCATCTAAACAACTTCACACTCAAAACTTCTTTGAGTGCTAAACAACACAGCCAACGAGTGTGAAGTCGATGTGATGAGCGGTTACCAGAACATAAATACATGCAGTTCACTCTCCTCTTATCACTAGTATCACTCCTACAACAAGCGCTGTGTTGTTTTACCTCCATAACTCATCTGCAGACAATGCTGGTCGCCGCTGTTGTTAGGCTCTCCAGCACACCAGTTCTTGTAGCTGAAAAGAGTACCGTCACTCCAGAACCATTTGTTCTCCTGGAGGAAAGAATAGAATCGAGCATTACAAGAAATAAAAGTGTTCAAGTTATTTGATTTAAGTAACTTAAGAAAGTAACTTAAGATAAGCTAATTGGTCCCCAGAGGAGCAATCCATGTTATCCATGTTGCAGAAAAGTAATAATAATAAAATTATAAATTATATAAAATACAAATAATACAAATAGTAATAGAAAGAGCACTTTTAAGAAATGGCCATGGAACTGGAGTGGAGCGGAGCAAAAGAGAGAGAAAGTAATATTATACCTGTTCATATAATATGGTAAAGTTTGAGTAACGTTTCATATATAATACATAATAAATACATATGGAATGAATTATAATAACATATAATGGATATTATATGTATTTTGTGAGCAATATTTGCAAATGGGGCAATGATGAAATAAATACCTCTTGTGCATCAGAGCCTCCAATCCAGGTTGATTTATACTGGTGACTGACGCTCACGATGATCTTCTGAATCTCTTGGTACTCCAGGATGTTGTGGACGGATGCAAGGTTTCCACCCAGGGACAGACAGTTTCTCTACAGTACGAGAGAGAGAGAGAGAGAGAGAGAGAGAGAGAGAGAGAGAGAGAGAGAGAGAGAGAGAGAGAGACAGAGGAATGTTATCTGGCCCTAGAGAGAGACTATGAATTGGCAGAGTATCTCTACAGTCAGAGATATAAAGCAGAGACAGAACCTCACCAAGTACAGAGAGAGAGAGAGAGAGAGAGGCTCAGTGACCACAAACTGGAGATTGAAACAGGACGACACAAAAAGTCATGGCAACCAAGAGAGAACAGAACATGTGGTCACTGTGGGACCGGTGAGGTTGAGACGGAGATGCACTTCCTCCTAAAATGCAAAACATTCCATAAAATTAGTAACATCTACCTAAACAAATTTGACTCTGTGATCTCAGATTTTAAAAAATTGAGTGATATCTCAAAATGAAAAGTCCTCCTAGGAGAAGGAGAGAGGGCAGACCTGCTGCCCAGTATGTACTAACATGCCACAACCTGAGGGACAGCAGGTGATGCTTTGGCGATGACGTCTCTGGGCGTTCATGCCAACGGAGCAGATCTGAGTTTGGGTTGAATTGGGAGAGAGACGGAGAGAGAGAGAGATCTATCTATCCATGGATCTCTCTCTCTCACTTCGCTCCTCCCTTTGCTTCGGTGTCAGAGAGCTGCGGTGGTCTACAGGTAACGTGGGAGCAATGGGGGCTCTGTCTCACACCACTTTATGAGATGTTGCATTAATATTATTGTTATATTGATATTGTTGTGTATTGATGTTACTGTATGTTTAATTTCTTGATGCTTTGGCAATACTGTTTTTTTTTTAAACTTTCATGCCAATAAAGCAAAATTTGAATTGAATTGAATTGAATTGAGAGAGAGAGACACACACAGAGAGAGAGAGAGAGAGAGAGAGAGAGAGAGAGAGAGAGAGAGAGAGAGAGAGAGAGAGAGACACACACAGAGAGAGAGAGAGAGAGAGACAGACAGAGAGAGACAGACAGACAGAGAGAGAGACGAGTTGTTAAACACCAAGTCAGTCAAAAATGTCGAGTAACCAAATGTCTGTGTGTGCAAACACAATGACATTCTTGTAGAAGTGTCCTACGTCAAAGCAACAGAGATTTATTATTTTATGTATTATTTATGTATTTGACCAGGACAGTGCACAGACTCTCAGCTGTAAATCTTTGTTCTCTGGGCAGAAAACACAATAACATCTCTGTTAAGAAAATGAACACTGTAGTATAAAAACACAATTACAATTATTTGTACACTAAACTAGCATCAGCAAGACAGACCAAGCTGTCAAAGGTCAGGAGTTCCTCCTGCTGGAGGACGTTACATTGATGGACACTTTGTTCATCAGTTGAGCAAGCCTTGTTGTCCAGCTTGTGATGCAGTATGAGATGTGTACAAAGGGTTTGAGTGCATGTATCGTTTTGCTGCATCTTAGTGTAGCTGGTTTCAGATAAACCGAGAGTTCCTGAGAATGTTAGTGTTACACACCTGCGTCATGTGTTTCTTAAAGGACAGCTGTGAGTCAATAACAGTAACACGATGTTGTAAATCTGAAACAGTCTGAATCCTCTCACCCTCTACAAAGAGATCTGGTCGACTTTCATTTGTATTCATATAAAAGTAGATGCAAGCGGTTTTGCGTGAGTCAGGCAAGATTCTCAATTTCTATTGCTGAAGTTAATTTGGCTGCCACTCCATGTCCGTCTTTAACATGCACAGAAATCACAGTGTCATCCGCATACAATCTTTCAAAGCCACCAACATTACCTCAGCTTCAGCCCAAGACATCGGTGTTGGAATGTAGCGGAAGCAGCGACCATTGAACTCAGTCCAATCCGAACAACACATTCCCGTGTTCACCAGATCACTCTCTGCTGAGAACAATAGAGTTTGGTGAAATATATATATAAGATATTATGACGCAATGCACAACAAAGTAACATGATGTAACACAACGTAACTTAACACACTATAAGACAACATAAGATAATATAACTTAAAATATTATATAAAATGACAACAATAATAAAATAATGACTGTGTAGGTGAAGCATCTCAGCAAGACGCAATCTATTGAAGTGAAAATCGTTTTCCAGCATTCCCTCTGGAAGAGCTAGACAGTTTGACATTGCAGTTATTGATCTGGATTATTACGGTTCAGTGACAATAAATTAATCTATAACAGTTTCTATGTATAATACTCACCAGCAGCTCCAGTCAGAGCAATCATGGCACAAACAAGTGCAGACACAGTCATCGTCTTCATGGCGAAGGCAATGAGATGATGCAGATGCTGAAGGTGAAGAGAACAAAGACAGATATATTACTTATGGATCTGTAGAGAATAAAGAAACTCACTGACTGTCAGAACAGTGTTGCGGATGGTTATATATCCTACTGTGAATGTTTGTGATTGGGTGTGTCTGTGTGCGTGTGTGTATTCTGTGTCTTTTGACTTCTAGGTGCAGCTCTTCTTCTTCTTCTTCTTCTTCTTTTGTTTTTAATGGCGGTTGGCAAACAACTTTTAAACTAGGTGCAGGAGAAAAGAAAGCCTGCGGGTGTTGGAGTGACAAGCACCACTTTATTGTTTTTGGTGCGGTAACCCTGGGGTGGCCCCTGGCGTGCCCCGGAAAGCTAACAAAGACTAGTAGTCTTCAGGGATGCAGGGACTACATTTTGTGGAACCTACTTTCTTCTCAGTGGAGGTAGAAAAGTAGTGTTTAGAATTTTAGTGTATCGTAGGGGGAAGAGTACTGTTAACACTATTTCTATACTGTGTGGCCTGAAATAGTTAAGTAGCTGCTCTTGTATAGACAGCCTAGTGATTGGTGCATTTCAATGACTCTCTGATTTTGTGTAGGTAAGCTGTGCTGTTTGGTAGCACTGGTTCTGTGTGGTAGTGTTACTTTGTGTTAGTGGTTTGGCTTAGGGGGAGCCCATTTTTGGGTATGCTACCTTGTAGAGATTTGTTTCACATAAAGTTGTTTTTGTGATCTCACAATGAAGTCTGATTTTCAAGAGATCAGTGAAGGTCCGCTTGATGAGGAGCAGGGCTTCCATGTGTCTGCAGGTTTAACTGTTGGGAAGACGGAACAAGTAATCTTGAAGTCTCAAGATGCTCAATCTGTACGATTGCGAGAATTGGAATTGCAATTCAGAATAAAAGAGCTAGAGATGGAGGCTAAGGAAAGAGAAGAGGTGAGGAGGTTTGAGATGGAGAGGTTGCGACAAGTACATGAGGAGAAAATGAAGGAGCTGGAGTTGAGGTCAAGAGCTGAAACTGAGCAGGCTAATTCTTATACATCTAGTCCTCATTTTGATGTAGCTAAGAACATAGCTTTAGTTCCTCATTTTGGTGAGAAGGAGGTAGAAAAATACTTTTCCCACTTTGAGCGTGTTGCTACCACCTTAGCATGGCCTAAAGAATTCAGGACACTACTGTTGCAGTGTGTACTGACAGGTAGAGCTCAGGAGGCTTATTCATCTCTAACTCTGACCCAGAGCTCAGATTATGACATCGTTAAGGCAGCCATCTTGCGTGCCTATGTGTTGGTCCCTGAGGCCTACAGACAGAGGTTTAGAGGGTATCGGAAGGTGGAGAAGCAGACATTTGTGGAGTTTGCTCGAGAAAAGGAAATCATTTTCACTAGGTGGTTCACATCACAAAAGGTTGTGACCAAGGAGGAACTTCAGCAGTTGATTATTCTGGAAGAATTTAGAAATTGTGTCCCTGAAGTGGTGGCCACCTGTCTGAGTGAGCAAAGAGTGACCAAAGTGGAGGAGGCTGCTGTGCTTGCCGATGAGTATGTCTTGGCTCATAAAACAGTCTTTAGTGGCAAAACCGGTGAGACTAAGAGCTTAGCCTCTCCTCACACCTTTTGTTTAAGACCTAGAAGCAATGACTCTCCTTCAGTTCTCATTAGGACTTGCTTTTATTGCAAAAAGCCTGGTCATTTCATAGCAAACTGTCATGCTCTCAATAAAAAGTCAGAAGGTACTAAGCCTGTAGGGCTAATAGTTTCAGTACCACAGCAGTTGCCCTGTGTAGTTGGTCCTCGTCAGACCAATAAAAAACGCACTGAGCATGACTCCTTTGCACCATTCCGTATGGAGGGTTCAATAGCAATTTCTGATTCTGAGAAGCTCGTCCCAATTTGCATCCTTAGGGATACAGGAGCCTCTCAGTCCTTGTTTTTGGCAGGAGTTTTGCCTCTCTCTGAGAAGACCTCCACTGGTAGCAGTGCTTCAGTCCAAGGATGTGGGATGAGGTGGCTTAAAGCCCCATTGCATGTTGTGTATTTGCAATCTGGGTTGGTTACAGGCCCTGTCGTGGTGGCGATTCGTCCCCAGCTTCCTTTAGGGGGAGTAGACCTGATTTTGGGTAATGATTTGGCTGGAGGGAAGGTCTTTCCTGCTCCCATTGTAGTGGACAGACCAACAGGCTCCGTAGTTGACAATTACCAGAGTGCTGATCTGTCATCTCGGTTGCCTAAAGTCCTTCCTGCTTGCATTGTAACTCGTGCCCAGTCAAGAAAGTATGAAGATGTGGTGAATTTATCTGAAGTGGCTCCACCTGTTGACAGTCTAGAGGCTGATCCTGATCCTTCTGTAACTTCTGAGTTGCCTCTAGATAAGCTGTCCACTAACTCTGTTGGAAATGAGTCTACTGAAGTTAAATTGACCTGTCCTGTCACTGTGCCAGCTGGGCCTGACACACAGTTGAAGGTTGGCAAGGAACAGCTGATAGCAGCCCAGAAGGCTGACCCTCCTTTGGTCAAGTGTATGGCAGCAGTGTTGCCTAAGGATGAGAGTGGTACTACTCATGCCACTTTTACTGGGAGGTTGGTATCCTCATGCGTGAGAGGGTTCTTCTGTTAAAACAGCATGGTTTTGGATGACACCCTTATGGCTGTCATCTTAAGGAAGGGAGTGTTACGTATGGTTCTATGTCCTGCTGTGAATGTTTATGATTGGGTGTGTCTGTGTGCATGTGTGTGTATTCTGTGTCTTTTGACTTCTAGGTGCAGCTCCCTGACGAGTGATTGAGGGCACCTGGATGAGGATGTGGTTTACCTATAGAAGCGCCTCCTTGCTCCGCCCTCGCTCTCTCTCATCTGCCTGGCACCAGACCCTGGTCTGTATTGGGATTTGCACACTACAGTTTACTTGTGTCCTGTAAATAAACTGGCAGCTGTGGTTGTTTTTAACCTAAGTTGGTGTTGAGTCCCTCCGATATGTTGCGACTCCCGAGCCGGTCGTAACAACAGTGAAGTCAAAAGATGATGAGAAAGTTTGCAGCAAACCTGATACTGATGTCTGTAGCTTCAGCCGTCCTGTGATGAGGTGCAGAACAAGAGGAAGACTTAAATAAAGCCCCTTATCTTACCATCTCTCACAAAGACGGAGCTGAGGACAGATGTGGGACTGTTGTCATACACAGAACAACATTTCTTAGTTATTCAGATAAAGAGAAATGGAGAAGTTCGTATGGTGGCCGGCACATCGCAGATAAACAAAACATAAGGAAATTAAGAAAAAAACTTCACCAATTTCACAACACATATGGGTCAAACCGGAGGAGTGTTGCAACACACAAATGGACAGACGGATAGATGGATAGACACTATTGTCCCCATGGGAAACACGTGGGCATCCAAGACATGCAAACAAAATAAAATAAATGGCAAAGAATAAAGCTGTACAATGATACACACACACACCTTGAGGCATCATTGGTTTGTAGCCTTTTTGCCGACTGCACAGCCCTCGTACCCTGGACATAAACCGTTTCAAATTCCTCCAGTTGGGACTACTGAGCATTACTGGCGGTCGCTCCTAGATGCCCTTTCAGTGGAGAAAACACGATGCAGTGCCATATAGGCTTCCCTACATGCTAGAAAAGGGTTCCACCACTGTAACTAAGTAACATCCACCAAAACAGCCAGACACAAGAAGAACCTGTTTCTATACCCCATCACGTTGCCACGTAAGGTCTAATAATAACAAACTGTAAATACATATTATAGAATTTATATTATGGTGTAACAAACATTATGCAATAACATGTACAACATGTTTTCCTTTTGTTACCTGCAGGTATGTTCTGCACATATACTCTCTTTAAAGGCACCTTAGAGGATGTCGTCAAACTCGTGCTCAGACATCACAGCTCTGTGTCTTCAGAGAGAACATCAGTCTTTGTTATTCAGACAGCACATTGTTATGAGTTTGCATATAGTTAATAAGCTTCATATCTTTGTTTAACTGTGTCCGTATCATTTGTTCTCTACACAGTATCTATTTATAATGAAAGATTCCAAGAATTGAAGTCTAATTCCTTGTATTTTCTATCCACACAGCTGGTTAATAAAGCTGGTTGTGATACTGATTATGAAGGTACTTTCAACTTGTACGATCAACTTAATACTGCCTCTGAAATGTAATATTGTGAAAATGCACTGATGATTGTGAGAAAACACAAAAGGCTGTGCCCTAACCCTTTTCATTAATCACTGATACAATAAAGTTGTTTCAGGGTCGAGTCTTATTTCATTGATTTATCTAGTGACCAGTATTACCTGGAAAACATTGACTGAATTATAATAATTTATTAAAGCTGCAAGCAGCGATGAACGGGCCCTTGCACCTTCCTGCGTCTCGGGGGTACCGGCGTCCCGTACACATGTATTCCCGTGTGGGAATACACACACACACCTTGAGGCATCAATGGTTTGTAGCCTTTTTGCCGATGACTTTCACCGCAGTCTGAATCAAATGTGATAACTCTGACTTATATATGTGGTCATTCCATATCTGATTACACTCTCCACAACAGCCTGACTGAACTCAAACGTACCCAGTCTACATGCATCCTCCAGTAAAGTACTATCAATGTGGACAACAAGTACTTAGAGGACAGGACTTGTGTACATGGCTGGTAATGTATAACCACTGGACTGTGATCACAAACTTCTTTGGGATCAAAAATACTCTCATGTTTTGTTGTACGTTTAAAATGAGGAGAGTTTGTTGCATCAATCAACAAACTCCTTCACATCTGGAAGACACATGTTTGTATCATCAGGCCTACAGAGCAGACTTAGCACAGCAGAATCATAGAAGTGTGATATCATAACTGAATCTTCAGATACTTTATAAAAAGACGTCTTTTCATAAAGTCATCGTTGTTTCACGTCGCAGTTATATGAGGGGCAGTTTGTACTGAGGAACCTTGAACGACCCAAAGCTGATACAGTGACGGTGCTGGAGATAAAATGATAACTGATGAAATCATACCTCAACTTCTCTGTTGAAGTTATTTTCACAATCTTCTACTTCTCTGTAACGCTCTGTGGCAGTGAGATACCGAGCTGTTGGTTAATCGATAGCCATCAGCAAGTCATGTTGTAGAACACACAGCAACAGTAGTTCACATCGAAGGCTTCTTGTTAGCTCTCTGGATACTTTGTTGAAGACAAGATCAAGCATGCTGATGATTCAAACTAAACATTGTTCACTATGAACCATTGATATGCAGCAACGTATTCCTGAGGTCTTGTTGCTGCAGTGAGCTTGTCAGGTTTGTACTCAACTTAATAGACAACAATAGACTTTTAAATGACTAAAAGTACAACAATAAATCTAATTAATAGTATTATTATAGTAATTTAACTTGACTGTTGGGGCCTTTCTCTGGAAATATGCATCACAGAGGATAAAAGAATGTATTGCAGGAAAACACAAAAGTATTGTGAAGGATCACTGAAGTAGTTGAGAGAAACAACGGTGACCTTTAGTGGCTCTGTACGTAGTGTTATTTCTGACTTACCTGGTATGACATGTTCAGAAAACAAAAACTAAACTTGTTTTCATTTGAAAGGCAGAAATCTTCTTGTTTTAAAGTCACGCAACTACAGGTTCAACTTTCTGACGTATTGTATTTCTACTTGAATCCTTTTCTGTTCTTATAATGATGAAATGATGTTTTTATGAAACCTAACTAATTGGTTTCGTTGCCTGAACCCAACTTTCGTTTTTTACCGTAATGTCGTCCTGGAAAAGTTTCAGAGCGAAAATGTGTGTCCCTGTTGAGATTTACCAGAAGCAGAAACATGTAATGAAGTTTGATTTGATCAGATCACAAGAGATCGTGTGATCACGGAATGTTACAACAATATGTGTTACCAGTGGAGGGCCGTGTGTTGTATACCTGGGCCTTCAGTGCTGTCCTACTACAGTAGAACCACCTCTTAATAACATCATTATGTAACGGATTGTGTATGGACACAAGATTCCAGGAACCGTTGGCTTGTATTATAAACTTAACAGGTACAGAGTGTTACAGCAAAGTCTCTGGCAGTGCAACAGAAACAGCCAGCAGAATGAATCCAGGTCAGGAACAGAAGGCTGGTGAGTTCACCGGGAATCAGGCGGGACGGGTAGCTCAGGGGCAGGAAGGGTCGACGCGCTGGAAAGTCTGGCATTCAATAGCAAAGTACAATCTGGCAACGAAGGTGTTCGTTGGGTTGTAGATCCACTCGGGTCTCAGCAAAAGTTCTCTAAAGCACCGTAGCTTGTAAGTGTCCTGCCGTGCTATGGTGTCTTGTTGCTGCCTTGGTTAGCCACCTCAGGTTTTTCACAACAGTCACGCTAGCCCACTGACCAATCAAGCTGCACGTTAATGCTGACGTACTTGTAGGCCACACAGAAGCTCTGACACGTCAAAGAATACGCCCAACATGTCAAACTAAAGATCTGATTGGTTGAAGACTATGACAATCAACAATATCGTCCCCATTCACTTCAACTGCAAAGGGATTCACTTGTAATTCAGGAGGCCTCGGGCAGATTTCTTTTTACCTCGAGACACAGAGGTGAAATCTGATTGGATAAAAGCTCTCCTGAAAACAAGCTGCACTGGAAGCAGAGCAACTGAGGAAGACAGGAGCTGTGCAATGAGATACAAATTATTAAATTATAAAATAGCTATAACTTTGTGATTCTGTCTGGCCAGCAGAGAAGGCCTTGCTGGCCCTGACGGCCCACCACTGTGTGTTACTGATGTTCCTGATGAATAATGTTCACAACACTATAAACCCTTCACAATACATTGTGGTGTTACAGATGGTAACGTTTTCTCCTCTTTCCTGTTGAATAGAGCAAGAAGGTAAGATAAGCTAAGAAAAATAAAAGTCTGACAGCTGGCTAATTACTATCATTCAGTGAGTGAACTGAGTTCATGTCGGATCTCTTCAGTGTTGTTGATGAGGGTGAACTTCAGTTTGTCTGCAGGGCTGAACGGCTTAAAGTCCTTCCACCAGAGGTCAGGGGAAGAATGACGGCTCATACAACCTGGACCTGATATCTGTAAATATAAAGGTCACTGACTTCAGAGCAGAATCATTCAATCATGAACTCATTACAGTAATAATGTATTACTAGTATTTTATTTGATTTATAATGGAACTCCACAACAGTGATGACAGAAAGAAGAAAAAGACAAAAATAACAAGATAAGTTGATAAATGAACACAGACTCACAGTCACAGTGTCTCCAGACCTCAGACTGAAATATATCTCAAACATGAACGAGATGTTTTTTCCGTTGACCTGCATTTCTAACCTCCAGCCTCCCAGATGTTGTTCCTGCAGGAGATCAGGTGATAGAGGAGACAAAGAGAGACGAACACATTCATGGAGCAGTTGAATCTATTTAGTGTTGATCAACGGTTGGATGTCATTTCCCTCTTTACATGAACAAGAGTAACAGAAGGTTGTTATTTTGGTTTGGCTCATTAGAATATCTCTGATTACAGTCGGTTAACATATTGCTGTACATATTCTACACACTCATAAAGTACTTCTACATTATTCACACACACACAACATTACCTCGTTGGACGTGTTTGTGAGACGGATATATTTGCCCTGTTGGTCGACACCAATGACAAGAACAGGTCCTGAGGCTGAGTTGTGATTGGCTGAGCTGCTGTGATGCTCCAACACTTCACATCTGTTTGCATGTACCTGATAGAGAGACATAACACACACATCAGTCATTGTAACACTAATCAACCAGCCAACAGACGGACTGATGGGTGATGATGCTTCACTGTAGATTCATGCAGGAAGTGACGGTGAACTGATGAACTTCTGAAATACAAGTTGGGTTTTGACTTTTTCTTTCCAGTTTTCTTGTTTAACCAAATCTTTCTCGCTTTTTCACAAGAAATTGAAATAACTTTAGGCTGGTCTCATCTAGCGTTCGTAGCTCTACGTACTAACATTGATGTGCCTTAAATGTAGATACGAGTTCACAAGTTCATTGTGTATGTTATCCATGTAATGATGAACGAGGAGGAAGCATAAAGACCTTAAAGGACACACGGCAGGCAAAAGGAGCTGGATGGGTCAAGCTAACTTCCCCCAAGAGACCGTTGTCATTTCCCGTGTGACACAAGAAGTCAAAGTTAAGTTGTTAGTCACCTGACGTACTTACTTCAGTAACGGCATTTCAGTAGTTATTTTACCCCAAATCACAACAGTAGTAGTAGTTTGTTGCCTGAATCTACTTAACTTATTCAAGTGATGAGTGGAACGAGTTGCTGGCTTTCGTAGATAAACAACATTTTTCAGTAACTTTATCGTAGCACCATTGTATGAGGACACGTTGCTTGGTTACATAAAAAGACGTGAGGAAGATTAAAAGAAAGTGAGATAAAAACATGAATAAATGAACTAACAATGATTTAGGTATAAATAAATAAAAACCTTGCTATTGAGCTCCTTTAACGTCTCCACTTGTCTCTCAGCTTCCTCTCTTTTAGTCGTCTCCTCGTGGAGTTTCTTCTGCCACTGAGAGGGAAAGAGAGAAGAAGAGAGACTTTCAGTCAGTTTGGATTAAAGCGTCTGCTAAATGACTGTAATGTAATGTTAATAAAATCTGATCTTCATCACATTTTCTCTCACAGGTCAATAAATATATTTACTGTTCAAATCAATGTCATAAGGAGAAGATATAAATATGATTTGGGTGAAAGACGAACCTCAATGTTTTCGTTCACCAGCTGCTTCTTCTCTTCTTCAGCCTGCTCTCTCTTCTTGTTCTGATCCCAGAGCTTCTGATCAAACTGAGAGATGAAGACAAACATCAGCTCAGGTCTCCTCTTCATCACCAGTGTACTCATCAATACACTGATTTTGAACATGGATTTTGACATAATTACATATCAGATTAAACATTAGATCTTTCTGTGAGCACTTTAACATTTCAACACGAGGAAATTGAATTTTTCACCTGTTACAAAAAATACAGTTCTGCTTTTATATATTTTCAAAATGTCATTCTGGGTCAAATATATGTTGATTATTGTGTAGCGTCTACCAAACCTACTGCTGGAAGAATGTTCATAAACAGTACTCATACGTGCAGTGGTTATGCAAACAACTGTCAGCAGGAATAATGTACGCTATCCTCATGTGGACTCCAGGGAGGTGAAGAAGAGTTTAGTTTTAACGTCTTCGTATTCAGCATCCAGCTAAAAAAGTGACCAACAGTCAAAGAGCTGCAGCCTGTAAAGACCTGCTGAGGACGACCAGCTGGTCTGTGTGTGTGTGTGTGTGTGTGTGTGTGTGTGTGTGTGTGTGTGTGCGTACTTCTCTCTTAAGCTGGCTGATCTCTTCATCCCTGCTCTTCAGTTGACTCGTTGCCTTCTTCAGCTCTTCATCCCTGCTCTTCAGTTGGCTCTTTGCCTCCTTCAGCTCTTCATCCCTGCTCTTCAGTTGGCTCTTTGCCTTCTTCAGCTCTTCATCCCTGCTCTTCAGTTGGCTCTTTGCCTCCTTCAGCTCTTCATCCCTGCTCTTCAGTTGGCTCGTTGCCTTCTTCAGCTCTTCATCCCTGCTCTTCAGTTGGCTCTTTGCCTCCTTCAGCTCTTCATCCCTGCTCTTCAGTTGGCTCTTTGCCTCCTTCAGCTCTTCGTTGCTCTTTCTCCACTTCTCAGCTGTTGGTCCTTTGTTCTCCAGCTAACAGACAGACAGACAGATGGATGTTGTAAATCATAACCACAGATGATAAAGAGATATTCATTCATCTGTTAGTGGTCTGTCTCTGAGCTGATGTTCTGTATGAGGTCATACCAGGACTAAAGAGAATCCTGCTCAGTTCATTAAACCACCGTTTGAGGAACATCTTTGTGTTTTGGTCTGAAAAAAGGACTCAAATCATTCTGGTCTCAGGCTTGATTTGGACTTATGAATATTAATGTTGTTATTGTGTTTATTTGATATATTTAATGCGTGAAAGATAAAAGAATCAACTGGAGGCTTTCAGAAGGATTAACTAATATAGTCAGAAGAACAAAGCACACATTTGCTGAAGTTTTCAGAGGAACAAACCAACAGATGTCTGGAAACAAAACAATATGCTGATGAAAAGATATACAAAAATATTCATAGTAATCAAATTGAAATGATTAACCATGTTATTCTTGTTCGTCTGAACTTCTTTCTCCGCTTCTTCTCTCCGGTGCTGTTCATGCTGGAGCTGAGTTAGAGACAGATTCCTTCAGTGAAACACATTCAACAACATGACGACAGTGACGAATAACGAGACTTTAGGAGTTACACGTGCTGTACATCAGACATTTCTGTCATAATGTTCTGCTTTTAGAAGAGAAATCTTTAGTGTAGAATACAGATACAAACCTCCCTGTTCTTAGTCTCCAGCTCCTCTTTCAGGGTCTGAACCTCCTTCTCAGCTTCCTGCCTCCTCTGCTGCTCCTCCTCTCTCCTCTGCTGCTCCTCCTCTCTCCTCTGCTGCTCCTCTCTCCTCTGCTCCTCCTCTCTCCTCTGCTGCTCCTCCTCTCTCCTCTGCTCCTCCTCTCTCCTCTGCTCCTCCTCTCTCCTCTGCTGCTCCTCCTCTCTCCTCTGCTCCTCCTCTCTCCTCTGCTGCTCCTCCTGAAAGTTCTGCCTGGAAACAAACGGCCACTTAAGGTGAAAGAGAGAAGACAGAGGTTAGAGACACAGTGATAGAAATGTTCCTTATTAGGGTCTGTGACTGAACACACCATGATACATATTAAACATATATCATGGTGTGATTGTTGTTGATTTTGTATTTAAGTTGTCTACAGTTGAGAACATTCAGTTGTTCCTGTGTTACAAACTCTGAAGTTCCACAAACGAATCTTAAATGAAATGACTCTGAATGAGGTCAAAGTTCACATCTGTCCTGCAGCAGCTCTTCTGCTGCCAGAGGTTATAAAGATGAATGTCCATCAGGAAACCTCTGAGTGTGTCACTTCTACAGCTTCACTTACCACAGAGGTGGAAGGCTGGGCTGCAGCGGCTCTGCTTCTTTCCATCTGTGGAGAAAGAAGAGATGAAGAGAGCCTTGTTCTTTTGTTAAACATGTTCTATGGTTTATTATCTAAACTATTGAAGTATGCTAATGTTTTTAATACTTTAATCTTAATCTGTGATAAAATAAATATTGAGCACGTGGCTGAATGTCTCAGCATCCAACACCAAGCTAATACCAAAATATTACTTCGGTTCAGAAGGCATTATCTGTCCACATCCAATTAACATATCCATATTTGGATAAACCTCGAGTATATTACTTCCTGCTCAAAGCCTAAAAAACAAAGATGTAATACTGAGCTTGGTAGAAACAGTGAACCAGCTCACTCAACGTTCACATATTGACAATGGTTCCATTCAAAAACTGGAGTAAAATTCTCAATACAAACAGCAAAGTTAAGGTAGAAAGAAGAACCTCCATGTTGTTGGACTCCTTCAGGGTCTGCAGGTTGGTCTCCATCCTCTGAATCTGATCCTGGAGCTGCTGGACTTCAGCTTCTATGTCTTCAATCTGGGAGGAAAGAGGAAACAGGAGAATATGAGAGACACGTCTGTTATTAATGCATATTTTAGAACATAAAGACCCAGTTCATAAAAAGCACCAACAGCTCTCTTCATGTTGCCTCATTTGGATGAAACCAACAGTTTGTGTTTCTCCACTCTCTGAGCATCAATGTGAGTCTTAATATTGAGAAAGAACACATAGAAACCTTCTTTATGTTGGTGTTTAATTCCTCCTGTTTAATGTCCAGCGTCTTCTTCAGAGTCTCCGCTTCCTTCCTCTTCATCTCATGTTGCTCGCTGGGACCCTGAAACATGTTCAGAATCATTCTGAACATAATATACAAAGACCTATACCACAGATAATGATCATCTGATTTCTGCTCAGCTCTCCATGTGTTTCATATTCTGCATTTAAATGTCAGAGTTCCCTCTCTAGCTTTATCTCAGGTGTATTCTATAGCGTGGTCTCCTCTCATTATGCTCTGTACTCATTCATATTCTCTCTGCTGCTCTTCTGATTTCATAAACACATTTCAACGCTGCAGTTTGATCTGTTAGTGAATCCGGTGTGTTTATCTCTGGATTTGTTCTCATCCTATCAGTAAATACTCATCTCACAGTTATGGACTTACTGTGTTTCCTTTGATGACTGTTGTTTCTGAAGTAGGAAACCTCAAATCTTTTATAGATTGTATATTATATCAATACATTGTATCTACATTGTATATTGTACTTGTATCATCACCACTTACCGTAATATTAAAGGAATATCTGCTTTGGGTCTTTTGAATTATCTCCTGAAACGGAGGACATGAAGAGAAACATTAAAACATTTTAGTAATTATAAAACCTGATGGTACAGTTACACTGAGGACAATATAACAAGTAGCTTCAGTCAAATGGATCTCTCTCTCTCTCTCTCTCTCTCTCTCTCTCTCTCTCTCTCTCTCTCTGTCTCTCTTCTCTCTCTCTCTCTCTCTCTCTCTCTGTCTCTCTCTCTCTGTCTCTCTTCTCTCTCTCTCTCTCTCTCTCTCTCTCTCTGTCTCTCTTTCTCTCTCTCTCTCTCTCTCTCTCTCTCTCTGTCTCTCTCTCTCTGTCTCTCTCTCTCTCTCTCTCTCTCTCTCTCTCTCTCTTTATGAACAATATTTAGAGATGACGAGGAGGACATGAACCTCTCTGATCTTCAGGTCCTCCTTCAGGTTCTGCAGCTCGGTCTCGTTCCTCTTCTTCTCTTCATGGAGCTTCAGCAGCTCAGCTTGTTTCGTTTCTACCTGAAAGGACAGAGAGAAGAAGAAGAGACAACATGAGAGACATGTTCATGTATTCACATTTAAAACTACACTCTGGATTTGGTCTCTCTCCTGTTTAGATCTGGTCTTTGAATGACTCTATTTAGTAATGTTCCTGCTTTAAGCAACACTATGGATGATGTAAATACTGTGATTAACTAGAATCAATGTGTCGTATTAAAGTGTAGATGAACCTCATTCTTCTTGGTCTCCAGCTCCTCTTTCAGGGTCTGAACCTCCTTCTCAGCTTCCTTCCTCCTCCTCCTCTGCTGTTTAGATCTGTTCTTCTTAGACTGAGAGAGAGGACAGAGACGATGTGAGGTATGATTTTAACAGGACCAAAGATACCACACCATGACACATGGAAGAATAAAGACGCCTCAAGTCTGATTTTTCAGCCTTTTAATTGAAATTCATTTTGATAAACATTAAGGTTTCAGTAAATCAAACTTCTCACAGTTGTGTCTTCTCCTGCAGCTCCAAAAACTTCTGAGTATTAAATATTCTTCAGGTGAACTCATATTTCTGATTAGTTTCTTCAGATTCTGTTTCTTGATGTCAATGTTTCTCACGTTCTTACTCAGATCAAACTTAGTCTGTTCTGCTCTTGTTCTCTTTACTCACATGTCTGGACTTCTTCTGCTCGTTATCCTTAACAAGCAGCACTGGCTGCGTTCCATCTGTCATGAGCTGCTCTCTCTCTCTGTCTTCAGTCACACACTGATCTTCACTTCTGTTCGTTTTAAAGCGGATCTCCTTTTCTCCTTCAGTAGCTTCATCTGAGTAGCTTCTCTTGTTCTCTGTGTACAAACAAAGGAAGGAGAGTTAAAGAATAAAAGACATTGAGGTGGATTTTATGAAATAAAAGCAGATCAGACACTTGAGTCTAAAAGTAAATATAAAATGGGTTATAAAAATAAGACAAAGTTGGACTAATTGGAAATATGACTTACTGATTGTGTTTTGTCTCCATCTCCACTCCACAAAGAGAAGAAACAGAATCAACAGGATGCAAACAGCCAGACTAAGAGCCAGACCAGTAATGATGGGAACAGAACTGGACTGGACTTTAAAGAAATCATCTGAAATGATAAAACAGAGAATAACATTTATAGAAAACCGACGCTCATTTGAACACATTATGAATGAATGAATGGTTTCTACCTGGAACAGTGATGTGAGTCTCTCTGGTCTGGTTGATGGTCCTCTGTTGGACTCTACAGGTGAAGCTGTTGCTGTGTCTCTTCTCCACAGTCACTCTGCTGCTGACAGTAGAGAGGTGATCAGGACCTCTCACTGTCTCTGTAGGTCCAGCAGAGAGGAGGTTTCCCTCACCGTCCAGCCACAACACCTCAGGCTCTGGATACCAGCCTCTAGACTCACAGTCTAGCAGCACTCCTCCTCTGTCTCTGTCCATCCCTGATAACGTTATGACCGCTGAGGAAACAGCACCTGATACTAAGCAAAAGGGAAAGTATAAAACAGTGCATGTCAGTGGAATGTAAAATATACTTTGAACAATCTCCAAGTTATTAAAATTCAGAAAATAACATTGAACGACTTTCAAAATGTGCACAATTGCAAAGCTGATAATTAAAAGCATCTTGCAGACAAGTCATCTCTTCACATTGACATTCACTCAGCACTATACCACTGACAGTGATGTGAGGAGACTGTGGTCGGACACTATGTGTCTACTTACCAACAACGAGCTTAACAGACGATTGTCTATTCCAGAGTGGGATGTCACATTTATATGTTCCCTGATCAGAGACTTGTACGTTGGAGAGCTTCAGTGAAATGTTTCCTCTCTTCAGTTCATCAGTGAACAGTGATGTTCTTCCTCTGTAGGATGGGTTTTTAACATTCTCCAGGCTCCGACCAGCACGCATCACATGGACTAATTCTGGGCTTAGGTGGGATCTCTTCCACTCCAACGGCTCCGCAGTAACATCCATCTCAGGTTTCAGGTGACACGGCAAAATGATGTCATCGCCAACCAAAGCCACTATTGGCTGAGATGGACCAATCAGCTGAGACTGACCTGGAAATAGATAGATGTGTATTAATGTGTAGGAGGTGATGAGCTCGTACTAATACGTCACCTTCCCAGTCAGTTAAAAGTGCCGTATCAGTCATAGCTGCAGTGTTTGACCAACATGAAGCAGAAAACACAAGTTTTTCTAGTTTTTTGTCCAAATTTTACAATCAGTGGAATAAAGACAAGTCGTCTCGTCATACTAGTACATACTATTGTATATACTGTGTTAACAAACCAAATACTTTATATAGCTTAGGGTCCAATTAATACTCAAAGCACTTGTTAAAGTCAGAGGAATAGCTGCTAGAGGTCTTACAGGGACCAAACGGTCTCACCACATCACCACAGTAACTCACTACACTGGTGATAGTGATTTGTGACTGCATGTGTGTGTGAGTTACCTCTACAGGAGTGTGTTAGGAGGAGATGGAAAACCAAAACACTGAGGGGTCTGATGGGAGACTGAAGGGACAGTCCGTCTGTCTGGTGAAGCATCCTGCTGCTCTGAAAATGAAGCAGTGATACAGAGAATAAACACTTTTGAATTGTTCAAATAAGTGACTCGACCATCCCTGGGCAGAGTACAAGAGGCACTCCATCTATCGTTAGTGTTTCATCTCCGTAAAGCTGGAGGACTTGTGAGAGACAGGCGGAGGTATCCTGACTTTTAGTATCTCGTGCTCTTTTGAAGATAAAATCTCTCGTTATCTCATCTGTTTTGTGATTTATTGGACTTTGCTGATTTTAAAATGCAATGTTATATTATATTGATGGATTCCGTTTGTCACACCCTCTACGTTGTCTTCGATAAAAACACTTCCCTCTTAGAATTATTAAAATACTCACACGTGGACTTCTTTACATTTTTGTTGATATTTAATAAATCATGCTCTTTCCACCTTCACTTCATTAAACACAGACGGTAATGTAGCCATTTCCATGTTTGGTGCAACAACAGTTGTGTTGTATTGTAACTGTCTATGCCAGCAGGGTATCAGAAGTGAACAATTCATTTAAAAGTGATTGATTCTGCTGGATTAACAATGACTCTACGTTTGAAATACATTTTACATGTGGATTCAATGTTTCCTCCGACACAAAGGCAATAAAATAACTTTATAACTCTGTAATAAACTATTGTTATGGTCTAAATGCACACCTGCCCTTATTCTAGAAGGTGATAATGTCTGTTAAAATAAAAGTTGAAACATACAGAATTGTTAGAAATGAACTAAGAAGACGACGTACCTGCTTCATGATATGTCAGTGATTTATTCAGACTGCACGGCTGTAACTTATTGGTAAGCTATGTTCATAAACTCAGTTTCCCTTTGAATGTCTTTGCAAACACTTGAACTTTGAGCCTGTTGCTAGGTAACTGCTCACTACGATAAAGATATTATAGCTGCAATTAAAACATCCAGGTCTGTTTGCTACCTGCAGGGGGCAGAGCAGGACTCGTCTCTCAGGTTCACAGCATTTGAAGCCAAACGGCATCTATATAGCCGAGAGTTTACACGATGTAATATCAATGCTGACTGGAGACAACATGTCAACATCACCTACTGACAAGGAAGGAGGACTCAAACACAGACTGATACACAAAGGCCCAATTCCAATCCGGCCCCTAAACCCTCTACCTAAACACTTCCACTGCTTTCACATGGAGGGTCCACCATATTAGGTGCCATCCCAAACCAAATAGCAGGGAGTGGAAGTGGGTTATAAAAGCCTCCAACAGAGTCTAGATCACTGCTGACTCAACACGCTTCCCTTACTGACCACGCTCAACACTGTTTAGTGTTCTTAATGGAACATGCTCCGTTACTACACGTACAAACATGTACTGGTAAACTGCTCAAAGTAAGATGTTTAAATAGTCATAAAGACGAACAACTCAAAGGTTACATTGTATTTAGAATCAAATATAATAAGGGGGGGGTGAAAAGAGGTCCAATTGTATGGGGATGAACGATGCCTTTGGTTTGGGGCTGGAGCATGGGGTATCCCGAGGTTGGAGACTCAGACTTGGGGCATGTCCTGTTGAGCTTTGAGCTTCATCATCCCCCTCTGGATATGTAATTCAAGAGGAGTGAGGAGAAGAATGGGGTTTTGGGGGGACGGAAGTCGTACGAAGTCAGACAAATGTGAGAGAAAAGGGTTTGACACAAGTATATAGGTCGGCACAGGTCATTGAGTTGATGGGGCACAGATGGGAGAGTTAAAAAGTCACGGTTAATTACATTACAGTCATTTAGCACTCAGACAAAGCAAATTACAATCCAGATTCTATCACGTCTACAACATAGGCACAGCTACGGGGGCAATTTTGGGGTTAAGTGTCAAGGACACATCGACATGCGACTAGCAGAGCCTGAGCCGGGGATCCAACCGCCGATCCTCTGATTGAAGGACGGCCCTGCTCTCCACTTAGCCACAGTCACACTAACTGACTTAGTGGGTGGTGGAAGCGTGGTCCTGTTGCTCAATTTTAGTTACCAGAACTTCATTTGGACAAACTCAGTAGTCACCAGCGTGTTGCATCTGGTCAGTAAGCATGATGTGGTGAAAACAAACGAGATGAGAAAGCTCTCAAATGTCTTTGAGTATTTTCTTGAACAGACACAATAATTCAGCTGAATGGATAGAGCTCTTTCCTCACAGATGTTTCGGAGATCTAACCAGGAGAAGAAGGTTTAACAGAGTATACGTGCTCATTATCTCATAAGGCTGCTGTCCATGTCTGTGAAGACTCTCAGTCATCGTGGTCATACATATCCAGAAGTACTCGGTCAAGAGGACTTTTGCAGTTCGTGGTTGGGCCTTCACCACTAAGCCTCAGGGTGCACCACACTGCTCACTGCTGAATGTTGAAGCTACAGCTACTGCATCAACATGAGAAATAAAGTGAACAGGAAGAGGAAGTTCTCTAGAATAACTCCAGCTGTATTTCTGTGTGATGTTCAGTCAGCAGCAACACAACATGGAGGTTACAGCTCTCTGCTTCAGACTGAGTGAGTACTTTGAAGTTGTACATGTTCCTGTATATGTTTATACAGTAAATGAGTCAACAGGTGATATGCTTTGTTTCCTTTGTCTGTCCAGTGATTCTTGTATTCATTCTGCTCGGTGCACATGTTCAGAACAGAGGTAAGTCGTTTTTATTAATGTTAGTACACTTTTGTTATGCATGAAAGTTTGAATTGGTTTGATTTCAGTCCACATTGAGGGAGAATATCAGAGAGTCCATCTGTATCTGCCACAAGGTGCAGATACAGATGGACTTCTCCTGATAATGTGCTTTGTAAGTTTGCAGTAATGTCTGTTTCATTTGGCAGAAATCATCTCTTCTCTGTCTCAGATGCAGCTTTTCGGATCGTTCCAAACAGACTGCAGTTCTTTGAGTACGAGTCTGTCTCTTTTCACTGCGAGGGTTCTGATGGATCCACTCAGCTGAGAGGGATCAGGAACGCTGTGCAGTTCATTTCGTCATGTCATGAGGGGACGCTGGTACTGTCTTGTACGATTCAAAGAGCCTATGAAGGAGACGGTGGAGAATACTGGTGTGAGACTAAAGGAGGAGAGAGAAGCAACAGTGTCAACATCTTTGTCACTGGTACGTTTTACTTTCTATGAGAAGTTATTGCATGAAATAAATGAGACTCTCATGAGACAAAAGCCTTAATGAGACATTAAACTGATATCACAGGATAATTTCGTCGAATGTCAGAAGGAAATCTATAAACCTTTGTTTTCAGTTGGTCCAGTGATCCTGGAGAGTCCTGTGCTTCCTGTGGCGGAGGGAGACGCTGTCGCTCTGCGCTGCAGAGACAAGACGTCCTCCAACATCACGGCTGCTTTCTATAAAGACGGCCTCCTCATCAGGAGCAGCTCTACAGGAAACATCAGCATCCTCAGTGTTTCTAGGTCTGATGAAGGACTCTACAAGTGCAGAATCCCTGATGGTGGAGAATCAGCAGAGAGCTGGCTGACTGTCGGAGGTAAAACAGCAACGTTTAAAATGAAAATAGTCAGATGTAATGTTAGCATGCTGTAAAGTCTCAGCAGATGTGTCCCGTTGTCTTTGCAGCTCTTCACAGAGAGACCTGTCCCTCCTCAGACCACTTCATCCACGTGGTCCTGGTCTTAAGGACTGTGTTGACCATAGTGATGGTGGCTCTGCTGCTGCTGCTGGTGGGACTACTTCACTGGGGGAAACTGGGAGTCACACAGAAGTAACTGAGACTCATGTTTACAGGTTAAAGGTAGTTTGGTCCTCTAGATAATGAAGCAGAGAACATCCCATCATGCTTTAGGTCAGAAGAGATAAAACTAAACTTTGACTTTCTGCATCATGTTTTTTCTTCTTCAGTTAGAGTTGTGTGTTTAACTGTGAGAAGTCAAAGGTCTCTGTGTTACATGTTCAAACCTGCAGCAGACTTTCTCACACAACTATTTTTAAAAGGTGAGCGTTGGTCTGTTTGGTTTTAGACTCGACACACGCTGGTGATAATTTCAGCTTCTGACACACAAACCACACGAGAGTCTGTCTGTACAGACGAGGTTCAGGAGACTCTGTAGAAACAACTAAACCTTCGTGGTGTGATGGGTTCGTTTAAAGGGTCATATTCAATAATGTTTGTTAGGTAATATAGTTACATAATAGTAAGTCAGTCAACATCTCATTCTTCTTTAATCTGTTCGTCACAACAGAGCAGAACAAACTTAAAACTGACAATAATATAATGAAAATATACTTCTGAGACGTTAATACATTATTTTGAGTGGTTTCTGTTAAGAGACGTTTGTCAGTACAACTGATTTTGAAACACATCAAAGAACATCTTTAAATACTCATTCATATATTTTCAAATACAGTAGAGTTGCATCTCACAGGACAAATGTAAAAAAAAAAAGAATTTCTCAAATCGAATATTATCTAATATGTCTGTCAGCATCTGAACATAAGAAAATAAAATATCAAACATGTATTTATCTTTTTATCTCTCATTACAGAACATGGAGGAGAGTTAAAGAGTGACTGTATACAATAATGCCAATGGAAAGTCATTTAGGATCCTTTTTCATGGTAGACACACTAATTAAATGCATAAACTTGAATAAGCTTCGTTGCTTTCACACAACTTTCGTTTTTTACCGTAAAAAAAAAAGTTTCAGAGCAAAAATGTGTCTTTTTTCACCACATTTTAAATTGTTTTACTTTACCAGAAGCAGAAACATGTAATAAAGTTTGATTTGATCAGATCAAAAGTGACCGTGTGATCACTGAACGTTACTGCAACACGTGTTACTGATGTTCCTGATGAATAATGTTCACAACACTATAAACCCTTCACAATACATTGTGGTGTTACGGATGGTAACGTTTTCTCTTCTTTCCTGTTGAATAGAGCAAGAAGGTAAGATAAGCTAAGAAAAATAAAAGTCTGACAGCTGGCTAATTACTATCATTCAGTGAGTGAACTGAGTTCATGTCGGATCTCTTCAGTGTTGTTGATGAGGGTGAACTTCAGTTTGTCTGCAGGGCTGAACGACTTAAAGTCCTTCCACCAGAGGTCAGTGGAAGAATGACGGCTCATACAACCTGGACCTGACATCTGTAAATATAAAGGTCACTGACTTCAGAGCAGAATCATTCAATCATGAACTCATTACAGTAATAATGTATTATTAGTATTTTATTTTATTTATAATGGAACTCCACAACAGTGATGACAGAAAGAAGAAAAAGACATAAATAACAAGATAAGTTGATAAATGAACACAGACTCACAGTCACAGTGTCTCCAGACTTCAGACTGAAATATATCTCAAAGATGAACGAGATGTTTTTTCCGTTGACCTGCATTTCTAACTTCCAGCCTCCCAGATGTTGTTCCTGCAGGAGATCAGGTGATAGAGGAGGAGACAAAGAGAGACGAACACATTCATGGAGCAGTTGAATCTATTTAGTGTTGATCAACGGTTGGATGTCATTTCCCTCTTTACATGAACAAGAGTAACAGAAGGTTGTTATTTTGGTTTGGCTCATTAGAATATCTCTGATTACAGTCGGTTAACATATTGCTGTACATATTCTACACACTCATAAAGTACTTCTACATTATTCACACACACACAACATTACCTCGTTGGACGTGTTTGTGAGACGGATATATTTGCCCTGTTGGTCGACACCAATGACAAGAACAGGTCCTGAGGCTGAGTTGTGATTGGCTGAGCTGCTGTGATGCTCCAACACTTCACATCTGTTTGCATGTACCTGATAGAGAGACATAACACACACATCAGTCATTGTAACACTAATCAACCAGCCAACAGACGGACTGATGGGTGATGATCCTTCACTGTAGATTCATGCAGGAAGTGACGGTGAACTGATGAACTTCTGAAATACAAGTTGGGTTTTGACTTTTTCTTTCCAGTTTTCTTGATTAACCAAATCTTTCTCGCTTTTTCACAAGAAATTGAAATAACTTTAGGCTGGTCTCATCTAGCGTTCGTAGCTCTACGTACTAACATTGATGTGCCTTAAATGTAGATACGAGTTCACAAGTTCATTGTGTATGTTATCCATGTAATGATGAACGAGGAGGAAGCATAAAGACCTTAAAGGACACACGGCAGGCAAAAGGAGCTGGATGGGTCAAGCTAACTTTCCCCAAGAGACCGTTGTCATTTCCCGTGTGACACAAGAAGTCAAAGTTAAGTTATTAGTCACCTGACGTACTTACTTCAGTAACGGCATTTCAGTAGTTATTTTACCCCAAATCACAACAGTAGTAGTAGTTTGTTGCCTGAATCTACTTAACTTATTCAAGTGATGAGTGGAACGAGTTGCTGGCTTTCGTAGATAAACAACATTTTCCAGTAACTTTATCGTAGCACCATTGTATGAGGACACGTTGCTTGGTTACATAAAAAGACGTAAGGAAGATTAAAAGAAAGTGAGATAAAAACATGAATAAATGAACTAACAATGATTTAGGTATAAATTAATAAAAACCTCGCTTTTGAGCTCCTTTAATGTCTCCACTTGTCTCTCAGCTTCCTCTCTTTTAGTCGTCTCCTCGTGGAGTTTCTTCTGCCACTGAGAGGGAAAGAGAGAAGAAGAGAGACTTTCAGTCAGTTTCATTCACTACTTTATTTAAAGCTCATGATATCCTGGTCTGGATGAAGACTGTAGTTTCTAGATGACTGAAGGTTGTGATAATGTGCACATAGTTCTGCTCAGGTTTAACTTCACTTTACTCAGTGTGTGTGTGTGTGTGTGTGTGTGTGTGTGTGTGTGTGTACTGTTAGAATGTCTCAAAGTAAATGTGGTCAAGAGGATTCAGCAAAACTAAAGTTCCTCTCACAGGTCAATAAATATATTTACTGTTCAAATCAATGTCATAAGGAGAAGATATAAATATGATTTGGGTGAAAGACGAACCTCAATGTTTTCGTTCACCAGCTGCTTCTTCTCTTCTTCAGCCTGCTCTCTCTTCTTGTTCTGATCCCAGAGCTTCTGATCAAACTGAGAGATGAAGACAAACATCAGCTCAGGTCTCCTCTTCATCACCAGTGTACTCATCAATACACTGATTTTGAACATGGATTTTGACATAATTACATATCAGATTAAACATTAGATCTTTCTGTGAGCACTTTAACATTTCAACACGAGGAAATTGAATTTTTCACCTGTTACAAAAAATACAGTTCTGCTTTTATATATTTTCAAAATGTCATTCTGGGTCAAATATATGTTGATTATTGTGTAGCGTCTACCAAACCTACTGCTGGAAGAATGTTCATAAACAGTACTCATACGTGCAGTGGTTATACAAACAACTGTCAGCAGGAATAATGTACGCTATCCTCATGTGGACTCCAGGGAGGTGAAGAAGAGTTTAGTTTTAACGTCTTCGTATTCAGCATCCAGCTAAAAAAGTGACCAACAGTCAAAGAGCTGCAGCCTGTAAAGACCTGCTGAGGACGACCAGCTGGTCTGTGTGTGTGTGTGTGTGTGTGTGTGTGTGTGTGTGTGTGTGTGTGTGTGTGCGTACTTCTCTCTTAAGCTGGCTGATCTCTTCATTCCTGCTCTTCAGTTGACTCTTTGCCTCCTTCAGCTCTTCGTTGCTCTTCTTCAGCTCTTCATTGCTCTTCTTCAGCTCTTCATCCCTCTTCTTCAGCTCTTCATCCCTGCTCTTCAGTTGACTCTTTGCCTCCTTCATCTCTTCATCCCTGCTCTTCAGTTGGCTCGTTGCCTTCTTCAGCTCTTCGTTGCTCTTCTTCAGCTCTTCATTGCTCTTCTTCAGCTCTTCATCCCTCTTCTTCAGCTCTTCATTGCTCTTCTTCAGCTCTTCATCCCTCTTCTTCAGCTCTTCATTCCTCTTCTTCAGCTCTTCATTGCTCTTCTTCAGCTCTTCATTCCTCTTCTTCAGCTCTTCATTGCTCTTCTTCAGCTCTTCATCCCTCTTCTTCAGCTCTTCATTGCTCTTCTTCAGCTCTTCATCCCTGCTCTTCAGTTGACTCGTTGCCTCCTTCAGCTCTTCGTTGCTCTTTCTCCACTTCTCAGCTGTTTGTTCTTTGTTCTCCAGCTAACAGACAGACAGACAGATGGATGTTGTAAATCATAACCACAGATGATAAAGAGATATTCATTCATCTGTTAGTGGTCTGTCTCTGAGCTGATGTTCTTTATGAGGTCATACCAGGACTAAAGAGAATCCTGCTCAGTTCATTAAACCACCGTTTGAGGAACATCTTTGTGTTTTGGTCTGAAAAAAGGACTCAAATCATTCTGGTCTCAGGCTTGATTTGGACTTATGAATATAATGTTGTTATTGTGTTTATTTGATATATTTAATGCGTGAAAGATAAAAGAATCAACTGGAGGCTTTCAGAAGGATTAACTAATATAGTCAGAAGAACAAAGCACACATTTGCTGAAGTTTTCAGAGGAACAAACCAACAGATGTCTGGAAACAAAACAATATGCTGATGAAAAGATATACAAAAATATTCATAGTAATCAAATTGTTAGCGTTGTTCGTCTGAACTTCTTTCTCCGCTTCTTCTCTCCGGTGCTGTTCATGCTGGAGCTGAGTTAGAGACAGAGTCCTTCAGTGAAACACATTCAACAACATGACGACAGTGACGAATAACGAGACTTTAGGAGTTACACGTGCTGTACATCAGACATTTCTGTCATAATGTTCTGCTTTTAGAAGAGAAATCTTTAGTGTAGAATACAGATACAAACCTCCCTGTTCTTAGTCTCCAGCTCCTCTTTCAGGGTCTGAACCTCCTTCTCAGCTTCCTGCCTCCTCTGCTGCTCCTCCTCTCTCCTCTGCTGCTCCTCCTCTCTCCTCTGCTGCTCCTCCTCTCTCCTCTGCTGCTCCTCCTGAAAGTTCTGCCTGGAAACAAACGGCCACTTAAGCTGAAAGAGAGAAGACAGAGGTTAGAGACACAGTGATAGAAATGTTCCTTATTAGGGTCTGTGACTGAACACACCATGATACATATTAAACATATATCATGGTGTGATTGTTGTTGATTTTGTATTTAAGTTGTCTACAGTTGAGAACATTCAGTTGTTCCTGTGTTACAAACTCTGAAGTTCCACAAACGAATCTTAAATGAAATGACTCTGAATGAGGTCAAAGTTCACATCTGTCCTGCAGCAGCTCTTCTGCTGCCAGAGGTTATAAAGATGAATGTCCATCAGGAAACCTCTGAGTGTGTCACTTCTACAGCTTCACTTACCACAGAGGTGGAAGGCTGGGCTGCAGCGGCTCTGCTTCTTTCCATCTGTGGAGAAAGAAGAGATGAAGAGAGCCTTGTTCTTTTGTTAAACATGTTCTATGGTTTATTATCTAAACTACTAAAGTATGCTAATGTTTTTAATACTTTAATCTTAATCTGTGATAAAATAAATATTGAGCACGTGGCTGAATGTCTCAGCATCCAACACCAAGCTAATACCAAAATATTACTTCGGTTCAGAAGGCATTATCTGTCCACATCCAATTAACATATCCATATTTGGATAAACCTCTAGTATATTACTTCCTGCTCAAAGCCTAAAAAACAAAGATGTAATACTGAGCTTGGTAGAAACAGTGAACCAGCTCACTCAACGTTCACATATTGACAATGGTTCCATTCAAAAACTGGAGTAAAATTCTCAATACAAACAGCAAAGTTAAGGTAGAAAGAAGAACCTCCATGTTGTTGGACTCCTTCAGGGTCTGCAGGTTGGTCTCCATCCTCTGAATCTGATCCTGGAGCTGCTGGACTTCAGCTTCTATGTCTTCAATCTGGGAGGAAAGAGGAAACAGGAGAATATGAGAGACACGTCTGTTATTAATGCATATTTTAGAACATAAAGACCCAGTTCATAAAAAGCACCAACAGCTCTCTTCATGTTGCCTCATTTGGATGAAACCAACAGTTTGTGTTTCTCCACTCTCTGAGCATCAATGTGAGTCTTAATATTGAGAAAGAACAAATAGAAACCTTCTTTATGTTGGTGTTTAATTCCTCCTGTTTAATCTCCAGCGTCTTCTTCAGAGTCTCTGCTTCCTTCCTCTTCATCTCATCTTGCTCACTGACGCCCTGAAACATGTTCAGAATCATTCTGAACATAATATACAAAGACCTATACCACAGATAATGATCATCTGATTTCTGCTCAGCTCTCCATGTGTTTCATATTCTGCATTTAAATGTCAGAGTTCCCTCTCTAGCTTTATCTCAGGTGTATTCTATAGCGTGGTCTCCTCTCATTATGCTCTGTACTCATTCATATTCTCTCTGCTGCTCTTCTGATTTCATAAACACATTTCAACGCTGCAGTTTGATCTGTTAGTGAATCCGGTGTGTTTATCTCTGGATTTGTTCTCATCCTATCAGTAAATACTCATCTCACAGTTATGGACTTACTGTGTTTCCTTTGATGACTGTTGTTTCTGAAGTAGGAAACCTCAAATCTTTTATAGATTGTATATTATATCAATACATTGTATCTACATTGTATATTGTACTTGTATCATCACCACTTACCATCAAATGAACGGAATATCTGCTTTGGGTGTTTTGAATTATGTACTGCAACGGAGGACATGAAGAGAAACATTAAAACATTTTAGTAATTATAAAACCTGATGGAACAGTTACACTGAGGACAATATAACAAGTAGCTTCAGTCAAATGGATCTCTCTCTCTCTCTCTCTCTCTCTCTCTCTCTCTCCTTTATGAACAATATTTAGAGATGAAGAGGAGGACATGAACCTCTCTGATCTTCAGCTCCTCCTTCAGGTTCTGCAGCTCGGTCTCGTTCCTCTTCTTCTCTTCATGGAGCTTCAGCAGCTCAGCTTGTTTCGTTTCTACCTGAAAGGACAGAGAGAAGAAGAAGAGACAACATGAGAGACATGTTCATGTATTCACATTTAAAACTACACTCTGGATTTGGTCTCTCTCCTGTTTAGATCTGGTCTTTGAATGACTCTATTTAGTAATGTTCCTGCTTTAAGCAACACTATGGATGATGTAAATACTGTGATTAACTAGAATCAATGTGTCGTATCAAAGTGTAGATGAACCTCATTCTTCTTGGTCTCCAGCTCCTCTTTCAGGGTCTGAACCTCCTTCTCAGCTTCCTTCCTCCTCCTCTGCTGCTTAGATCTGTTCTTCTTAGACTGAGAGAGAGGACAGAGACGATGTGAGGTATGATTTTAACAGGACCAAAGATACCACACCATGACACATGGAAGAATAAAGACGCCTCAAGTCTGATTTTTCAGCCTTTTAATTGAAATTCATTTTGATAAACATTAAGGTTTCAGTAAATCAATCTTCTCACAGTTGTGTCTTCTCCTGCAGCTCCAAAAACTTCTGAGTATTATAAATTCTTCAGGTGAACTCATATTTCTGATTAGTTTCTTTAGATTCTGTTTCTTGATGTCAATGTTTCTCACGTTCTTACTCAGATCAAACTTAGTCTGTTCTGCTCTTGTTCTCTTTACTCACATGTCTGGACTTCTTCTGCTCGTTATCCTTAACAAGCTGCACTGGCTGCGTTCCATCTGTCATGAGCTGCTCTCTCTCTCTGTCTTCAGTCACACACTGATCTTCACTTCTGTTCGTTTTAAAGCGGATCTCCTTTTCTCCTTCAGTAGCTTCATCTGAGTAGCTTCTCTTGTTCTCTGTGTACAAACAAAGGAAGGAGAGTTAAAGAATAAAAGACATTGAGGTGGATTTTATGAAATAAAAGCAGATCAGACACTTGAGTCTAAAAGTAAATATAAAATGGGTTATAAAAATAAGACAAAAGTGGACTAATTGGAAATATGACTTACTGATTGTGTTTTGTCTCCATCTCCACACCACAAAGAGAAGAAACAGAATCAACAGGATGCAAACAGCCAGACTAACAGCCAGACCAGTAATGATGGGAACAGAACTGGACTGGACTTTAAAGAAATCATCTGAAATGATAAAACAGAGAATAACATTTATAGAAAACCGACGCTCATTTGAACACATTATGAATGAATGAATGGTTTCTACCTGGAACAGTGATGTGAGTCTCTCTGGTCTGGTTGATGGTCCTCTGTTGGACTCTACAGGTGAAGCTGTTGTTGTGTCTCTTCTCCACAGTCACTCTGCTGCTGACAGTATAGAGGTGATCAGGACCTCTCACTGTCTCTGTAGGTCCAGCAGAGAGGAGGTTTCCCTCACCGTCCAGCCACAACACCTCAGGCTCTGGATACCAGCCTCTAGACTCACAGTCTAGCAGCACTCCTCCTCTGTCTCTGTCCATCCCTGATAACGTTATGACCGCTGAGGAAACAGCACCTGATGCAGAGCAAAAGGTCAAATGTGTGACAGTGCTGTTAATGGAAGATGAACTTAGAATTAGGTGATATAATATATTATAGATAAACTTGCATTGGCTTTTAGATTTAAAATATGTTAACCCCATGAACCATCAACACATACATTACACACTCACCAACAACTAGTTGAATCAAGGATTGTCTTTCCAGTCCCGGGAGATAACATTTGTATGTTCCCCGATCAGCGAGTGTCACGTTGGAGAGTTTCAGAGAAACGTTTCCAATCCTCAGCTCGTCGATGAACAGTGATGTTCTTCCTTCGAAGGATTTGTGTTTTTTACTCACGAGTTCTATTCCAGAACGCCACACATGGACGAATCTGGGGTTCAGGTCCGGCCTGGCCCACTCCAACGTCAGACTAGACACATCGTCCGCAGGCTCCAGATGACACGGCACAATGATGTCATAGCCAAGGGTTGCTACTATTGGCTGAGATGAGCCAATCAGCTGAAACTGACCTGGAAATAGATACATGTGTATTAATGTGTAGGAGGTGATGAGCTCGTACTAATACGTCAGCTTCCCAGTCAGTTAAAAGTGCCGTATCAGTCATAGCTGCAGTGTTTGACCAACATGAAGCAGAAAACACTCAGTCAGATAAAAGTTTTTCTAGTTTTCTTTTTGCATTTTTTACCGAAAATGTAATAATACATGCATTGTGTAATAACCAACACAAATGGACGTGTTCATCTGTGGACATGTTATTCACTTAACAATTGAGCTTAATTAACTCCCCAAAAATTAAACTAGACCTCTATGTGGTGCCCCCCTTGGTGTTCTATCTTCTTACAAATAAACACAAACTCACAGACCTCATGTCAAAAGCCGACCTGGAAAAATGGATTCAAGCTTTTATTTCTTGCATGGTGGACCACATGAAAGGTCTTTGACAGAGTTCCCCAAAGAGACCAACAATCAGCTTCAGCTCATTCAAAATTAAGCTGCTAGAGATCTTACAGGGACCAAACGGTCTCACCACATCACCACAGTGTTTAACTCACTACACTGGTGATAGTGATTTGTGACTGCATGTGTGTGTGAGTTACCTCTACAGGAGTGTGTTAGGAGGAGATGGAAAACCAAAACACTGAGGGGTCTGATGGGAGACTGAAGGGACAGTCCGTCTGTCTGGTGAAGCATCCTGCTGCTCTGAAAATGAAGCAGTGATACAGAGAATAAACACTTTTGAATTGTTCAAATAAGTGACTCGACCATCCCTGGGCAGAGTACAAGAGGCACTCCATCTATCGTTAGTGTTTCATCTCCGTAAAGCTGGAGGACTTGTGAGAGACAGGCGGAGGTATCCTGACTTTTAGTATCTCGTGCTCTTTTGAAGATAAAATCTCTCGTTATCTCATCTGTTTTGTGATTTATCGGACTTTGCTGATTTTAAAATGCAATGTTATATTATATTGATGGATTCCGTTTGTCACACCCTCTACGTTGTCTTCGATAAAAACACTTCCCTCTTAGAATTATTAAAATACTCACACGTGGACTTCTTTACATTTTTGTTGATATTTAATAAATCATGCTCTTTCCACCTTCACTTCATTAAACACAGACGGTAATGTAGCCATTTCCATGTTTGGTGCAACAACAGTTGTGTTGTATTGTAACTGTCTATGCCAGCAGGGTATCAGAAGTGAACAATTCATTTAAAAGTGATTGATTCTGCTGGATTAACAATGACTCTACGTTTGAAATACATTTTACATGTGGATTCAATGTTTCCTCCGACACAAAGGCAATAAAATAACTTTATAACTCTGTAATAAACTATTGTTATGTCTAAATGCACACCTGCCCTTATTCTAGAAGGTGATAATGTCTGTTAAAATAAAAGTTGAAACATACAGAATTGTTAGAAATGAACTAAGAAGACGACGTACCTGCTTCATGATATGTCAGTGATTTATTCAGACTGCACGGCTGTAACTTATTGGTAAGCTATGTTCATAAACTCAGTTTCCCTTTGAATGTCTTTGCAAACACTTGAACTTTGAGCCTGTTGCTAGGTAACTGCTCACTACGATAAAGATATTATAGCTGCAATTAAAACATCCAGGTCTGTTTGCTACCTGCAGGGGGCAGAGCAGGACTTGTCTCTCAGGTTCACAGCATTTGAAGCCAAACGGCATCTATATAGCCGAGAGTTTACACGATGTAATATCAATGCTGACTGGAGACAACATGTCAACATCACCTACTGACAAGGAAGGAGGACTCAAACACGGAGGGTCCACCATATTAGGTGCCATCCCAAACCAAATAGCAAGGAGTGGAAGTGGGTTATAAAAGCCTCCAACAGAGTCTAGATCACTGCTGACTCAACACGCTTCCCTTACTGACCACGCTCAACACTGTTTAGTGTTCTTAATGGAACATGCTCCGTTACTACACGTACAAACATGTACTGGTAAACTGCTCAAAGTAAGATGTTTAAATTGTCATAAAGACGAACAACTCAAAGGTTACATTGTATTTTAATTATATTTCTTACATAATTGACATGGAACCGGTGACTTTCTGAGAATTATTTGTTTTCAGAATAAGATACTGTAAAAAAATGGCTTTTCAAAGCTTCTCCAAATAGACTGCTTATCATCATCATCATCATCATCATCATCATCACAAGTCTTCGTCTGATAATAAAGGGTATCAGTTACAGTTAAACCACTTTGCTGAAGCTGCCACTGCTGCTTTTAATATTTATGTTTTTTTTAATATCTACAATTATCAACAGTGGGTCTAATATTAAATGTTGATCGAGATGTAATATTTAGGGTCATGTTTTAACAAATAAATAAACGTATACCAGTAAAGTAAAATTACTTATTCATTTTTCTTTACATGCTTGATATTAAAAAGCTGATTCTACACTGCTGGTCTTCAAAGTTGAATATCACCAATAATGTGTGAAAGTTGTATAAAACTCCTAATGTATGAATGATGCAGAACATTTTAGGGTTTAAAATGAGTAAAAATAGGTCGATAAGAGTTGAAAATGCACGAAAAAGCTTCAAATGGGAGTTTTAGAGCAAAGACTTAAATGAGTTTACTGAAAATTAGTTGATGTTTCCTTTAATTGTCTTTGTTGGAATGAGAATAAAACATCAGCTGAGGTCTAAGAGTTGAACTGTAATCACTTTTATTTAAAACAAATCTAGGTCCAAGGTACATAATTAGAACGTCTAGAGTTATTCTACAAGAAGAGGAAGAGGACACGTTAGGATCAGACTACACTAATGAGCTCATCTCAGTCACCTGCGTCTCATCCTGCAGCACTCAAAGGCTGCGGTGGTGGTGATCTCAACTGCTAACGTGATGCAGTCAGCTGTTGTACAGCTAGAAAACTCTGCATGAGCCGGTGCTGTTTCACTTATACACCTTGTTCCTGTCTGACAAAGAAAACACCTTTTATTTTTACTACTCGCAGTGTTGTCAGGAAATGCTTTTATTTTGAAGTGCAGGACGTGTCGCCAGGAGATGAGGTTAGCCGCTTTGCTAACGAGAAAGACAGAGACGCTGATATCTATCCAACGCTCTCCCTTTGGCTGTTTGCAGGTGAGAAAAACGTCATATACATTTATGTCGAGTTCGTTTTTATTTGTGGAACCATGTTTTTATGTTTAGAGTAATTTATGTTCGAGAATAAGGCAGCTAGCTAATGCTAGCTTAAATAGCTTCTCTAGCACATGGCTTTTCAGTGACTGACTTGAAATATTTTGTAATGTTGCACACGTGTGTGTGTGCAGTGGTGATATGAAACGTTTTATCTTTTTATAGAAGCGGTTCACTGAACATTTTCATCTATGGTGCCATATTTTGCATGTTTAATAAATAGTTTATGCTTAAAAATAAAGGCAGCCAACTAACGTTTCAGCATCGTTTTCGATCTCCTTCCAGACTTAAACGCCTGAAATTGAATATCACGTGACTATTCACGTGCACTGGGCATGCAGGTGGGTGCCGGTGTAAACATGAAGTAGATTGGTTGCTCGTAGGTCTGATAACGCCGCTGGACAACAGCTGCTTCCTCTGCAGAAATGCAGACTTTAACTGGACAACAGCTGCTCGTAAAGACAACAAGGTCAGTAACACCTGACCTTGAATACAAATGTTTTAATATTGTCAACTAAAATGTGCGTCACATCCTTTCCCTGCAGGTGGCTAATCATGATTTGCAGACCCGCGCCCTCGGCAAACGGTCACGGAGGAAAATAGAGTTCAATTCTGCGTGGACGTATTCATTTGCTTTCACTGCCAACGATGCTAACGTACTGTCTGCTTGATATGTGCAAACAATGTAATGTTGAAAGACACTTCCAGAACAAACAGCATTTGCTGAAAAGTGTCACGCTGGAGATGATTTCTCAGCTGCTGCAGCAAACTCTCCTCTTCATCAGTTTAATATTGTTATAACAGGTAAAATAGCAATAAAATGTCAAGAATTGTCTTTATTCTTGTTCTATAACTGCATAAATACAACAAAGTATAGTTTTTGTATAAATAATATAACTATATACAAAACTTTATAAGCTGCGATAACAAATAGCTTTTGCGGCTCCAGACTTTGGATAGAAAAGGTTGCCGACCCCTGTTCTAGGCGTATTGTGCATGCTAGCTGTTTGGCTCTATAAGTGTTTTATTCTGCAACATGTTGAAGGCCGGGCTGCACATTCCTGTTGCGTCTTTATTAATCATTGCATTTGTATTTTTGTGTCGTTGACTACTGAACTACTTGTAATCGTAGGTAAGGAGGACGTTAGCACAGTCTGAGCATGAGACATTCAGGACAGCAGCGCTGCATTATTGCTGTGTTTCCTTTCGCTGGCTCCTTGAAAGAGTTTGTCCTCATTCAGCGGGTCTGAAACAAACAAAAAGACCAGATGGGTTTTGTGTCATGTGTCACATATTTTAATTGTGAAGTCTGTAGACTTTGTTTCTCCTGCAGCTTGATGAAGGTGACGTTTCTGAAGCTTCAGTGAGATCTTCCTTCTCCCTCCGGTTCTCTGTGTTCATCGGCCCTGAAGATGGTCCAGAGGTGAAGGTCGCCACTCATTTTAAACGCTGTTCATTGCCCCCCGGCACAACTGGACGTCCTTAAGCTCAAGCCCTGGTTTCACTTAACCATGGTAACTTTTAACCAAATCAAAATAAATTTGATCTTGACTTTTAAAGACCTGCATGTTATGGCACCGGGCTACCTGTCTGAGCTTCTCAATCATCAATAACCAGCCCTGAGCCTGAGAACCTCTGACAAGGCGTGTTAGTTCTCTGTTCACGGCTGAAGAAATAAGGTTGAAAGGGCATTTGTCGTATTTGTATTCGACACCTCCTCCTCTCTTAATTAGCTCTTGGTTTCAAAGCACTTTATAACAGTAGCTTTTTAAAAGGTGCTATATGAATTAAGTTATTATTTTTAATTATATTTCTATTATTTTTTCACTGAAATGTAAAACATTGTGATTTCACCTCTATTTAAATTTGTGCGTTTTGGAATTCCCACCAGCGAGGAGGGAACTGAGAAAAGGTACGTCCACGTGAGCCCAGGATGAGTTAGCTTTCTTGATGGGTATTTGGGCTGATTTTGTTACCAATGTTATCTGTTCAACTGACTTTGCAAGTGATGAAGGACCATCATGTGATGGAGAGATCTCAGTTGAGCCTTAATACCCAGATGGGATGAACAGGAATAAGTAAGTAAATAAGTGGTTAACATGATTTGAACTGTTGCAGAGTTTTAGATTTTTCATAGTTAGCGTAACGTCATCGTCAGCTTACTCACTGTAAATGCAAATGTCGGCTGCAGACTGGTTAGCTAGCGTTAACTGTAAGTTAACCATTGCGTTATCATCAAACATTTTAACGTTAGCTAACTGGTAACGTTTACATAAATGTGTATTTTTTTATATAAGTAAATGTGACTTGGAAGGTACTATATAAATAAAGTTCTTATTATAATTTCTCTGTCCCGAAGAATGAACACTTGAAATGTAAAATATTGCGATTTCACCTAAATTTCACTTTGTGAATTTTTGAATTTCCACCAGCGAGGAGGGAACAGGTAAGTCCATGTAAGCCCAGAATTTTGCACTAGCTATCTTAGCAAGCTAGCTATCTCCCTATATATAAAGTGGATGTAGTCATTGTGATGTCAACAATTGGTTTGTGGACTTCCATTTTTAAAGACTTGAGTTCGCCATTTTTGCCGTTGCCGTCTTGCATTATGGCTGTCACCACCTTGACTTTTTGTAACTAGTGAACTGACCATATTTGGTGACCCTGATGGACATTAGAAAGAATGCAGGTTTAAGACACGTCCGCATTGGCTCTAGTCTTCAAAACTGGAGGTTGCCCCCGGCTCATTGCATCAACACTAACATAAACTACACAGGAAATGGTTGTGACCCACATTATTTTTATCTGTTGTCAGCAGCACGATATCATGGATGTTATAGATATTTGAATGAATCAGTATGATGAGTAGTTTTTCTTTCTGTTATTTTATTGTTCATATGTGTATCGGAAAACCTTGATTTACACACCATTCATTTTTTACAATATTATCAACACAACAAACACCTAAAAATAAAATGTAGAACAGCCTTGAAAAAGACTGAAAGAGGTTTCATTAAACTTTGTTTCTCTACAGGTTGATTAATTTAAAGTACATTTTCTGCAGCATCAGTCTAATGTTCTTCTCCGTGTTGATCAGACCTGCAGATGGAAAAGTGATGAAGGATGCCGACAACCAACGTAGGAACGCGGGTTCAACCCCTGCCACAGGTAAGTGACACAGGAGTTATTGGGATGAGTGAATGAGTGGGTTAATTTCTCGCTTGCGCAAACGCCGTTCGTCACAATTTCTTGTCAATTTCAACTTGCGAATTTCTAAATTTCCAACATTGACCAGCATGGAGGGATCAGAGAACGGGTAAGTTCATGTGTACCCAGCAGGTGGAGCTAGCTAGCTTAGCTAGCTTCATGGACAAATGCTTTTATTTTAAATGAAGGTTAAAACTTACAAAAGGGCATTGCAGCTTGCTCTACTTTAATTTGTATCCTACAGGAGCGGAAGTTTTGAATTAAGATGCAAATTTGACATTAAATACAGCAGCAAGTGGCAATGATCTGGGTCCAAGCAGATTGACAATGAGCACTTAAACATACCACATGAAGTGCATGTTCTAGAGGAGGTGACTTATTGACTGCACCAACTGTCAAACATAGCTTTACATACACCATCTTACAACTTGAGGCAATGGCATCACATGCTCAGAACTGGGATATTTTCGTCTCTTTAGAGTTAAACGCTACAACAATTATAAAATTTAGTTTGTAATTGGTAAAGTAGAAACGCATATGGAATGTCATCTTTTAGACCACAAGAGTTGAAAACACATTGGCAGAAAAATGATCTCCCCATGTGCAGGTAGTTTCCTCATGACCTCTTCAACCCAGTCCCTTTGCCAGGAAGCCAAACCAACCTCACAAGCAGAAGGCAGAGAGGAGGTCACAAAACTTCAACCCTGCTTTTTGGATTTGATGTCAAAGATTTTGGGGATTTCGGGTTCAAGCCCCACCACATGTACGTCACATAGGAGTAATTGGGATGAGTGGTTTCATTTGACGCAAACGCCGTTCGTTGCAATTTTTCATCAATTTCAACTTGCGAATTTCTAACATCGACCAACACGGAGGGACAGAGTACGGGTAAGTACATGAGTGCCCAGCAGGTGAAGCTAGCTAGCTTAGCAAGCTTCACGGCAAATACCTTTTTTCATACATTTTTAATTAAGATGCAAATTTGATGTTAAAAACAGCAGCAAGTGGCAATGATCTGGGTAAAAGCAGATTGACAATGAGCACTTGAAAACATACCACATGCATGAATTGCTAAATTGTGAGCTAAAAGAGCTTGGCCAGATGGGGATTTGAACCAGGACTGTCCATGTTCTCGAGGAGGTGACTTATTGACTGCACCAACTGTCAAACATAGCTTTGCGTATACCTTCTCACAACTTCAGGCAATTCCATCACATGCTCAGAACTGGGATATTTTCGTCTCTTTAGAGTTAAAATGCCACAACAATTAAAAATTGTAGTTTGTAATTGGTAAAGTAGAAACGCATATAGCATGTCATCTTTTAGACCACAAGAGTTGAAAACACATTGGCAGAAAAATGATCTACCCATGTGCAGGTAGTTTCCTCATGACCTCTCCAACCCAGCCCACCAGTCCCTTTGCCAGGATGCCAAACCAACCTCACAAGCAGAAGGCAGAGAGGAGGTCACAAAACTTAAACCTTGCTTTTTGGATGTATTGTCAAAGATTATTGTTGATTTTGAGTTCAAGCCCCGCCACAGGTACGTCACATAGGAGTAATTGGGATGAGTGGCTTCATTTGACGCATGCGCAAACGCCGTGTGTTGTAATTTCTCATCAATTCCAGCTTGTGAATTTCGAACATCGATCAACACGGAGGGACAGAGTACGGGTAAGTCCATGAGTGCCCAGCAGGTGGAGCTAGCTATCTTAGCAAGCTTCACGGGCAAATACCTTTTTTCATACATTTTTAATTAAGATGCAAATTTGATGTTAAAAACAGCAGCAAGTGGCAATGATCTGGGTAAAAGCAGATTGACAATGAGCACTTGAAAACATACCACATGCATGAATTGCTAAATTGTGGGCTAAAACAACTTGGCCAGATGGGGATTTGAACCAGGACTGTCCATGTTCTAGAGGTGACTTATCGACTGCACCAACAGTCAAAAATGGCTTTACGTACACCATCTTACACCTTGAGGCAATGGCATCACATGCTCAGAACTGGGATATGTTTGTCTCTTTAGAGTTAAACGCTACAACAATTATAAACTTGAGTTTGTTATTGGTAAAGAAGAAATGCATATGACGTATCTTTTAGACCACAAGAGTTGAAAACAGATGGGTAGATCATTTTTCTACCAATGTGCAGGTAGTTTCCTCATGACCTCTTCAACCCAGCCCACCAGTCCCTTTGCCAGGAAGCCAAACCAACCTCACAAGCAGAAGGCAGAGAGAATTCATTTAGCACAGCTCTGTGGCTGTTTATTGTATTTCTCAAAATGGACTGACGTGGTTCTAAGCTGTCTCGCAGCATCAGTCTATTTTTAAGAGTGAGCGGTTTATTAAAGCGGGGCAGTTAAACCACATTGTTCTATCTGCTCACGTCTGAAGACACTGTTTATACGAACAGAGCAGCTGCAGCTTTTAAATACGCTCAACTGTGGTCAACTACTGACATCTGAAGCAGCTTGAGTTAACTTCTCGTAACGTATTGAACCATTAATATAATGAGATTAAACAAGCTGTACTATCAATGACTCTTGATCGGGCTAGCTCAGGCTTGCTTTGGATGATAAAATAAGTTAAGAATTCTTTATTAGTCCCACAGTGTGGAAATTTGCAGGATTACAGCAGCAGAGTGGATAGAGCAAACAAACAAACAAAAGACAAGTAGAAAAACAAGATCGAAAGAAGTACAATAAATACGTAGTCACACAGCAAAGGTATAATAAATAAGTACAAATTGTAAACAAAACAACAAACATGATGTAGTCGGACTGAATGGTTGTTAATATTGCACTGTGGATTGAACAAATTATTAATATCAGTGGAAACATTGGATTTATATTGCACATTAATGAATAAATGAATGAGGAATAGTCAGGTTTTGGTATGTGTGGTCTACTGGGAGCTGTGTTGGTTGTGCAGTCTGACATCGGCAGGAAGGAATGACTTGTGGTATCTGTCCTTCACACACCGCGGGTGAAGCAGCCGGTCACTGAAGGAGCTGCACAGTGCTGATACAGTGTCCTGCATGGGGTGGGAGATGTCCATCAGGGATGATGGCTTAACCATCATTTCCATCTCATGGATTGACTGTGTTGTAATTTTTTTATGTTCTGTACACATGACATCTATTGTACTCATGTCCATCCTGGGAGAGGGATCCCTCCTCTGTTTCTCTCCCTTAGATTTAGTGTTTTTTGGGAGAGTTTTTCCTGTTCCGATGCGCGGGTCCAGGGACAGAGGATGCCGTGTGTTGTACAGATTGTAAAGTGCTCTAATGCAAATTCAGCATTTGTGATGTAGGGCTGTACAGATGGCCTTGAATTGAATTATGGCACCTACAAAAATTGTCACACTTCACATGACCTTTTACATCAAAATGTATTTTTAGAGTTTGGTATTTTAAAAAATGTATCATCTTTACCTTCTAAACCGGTTAATGTCCTACAATCACAGTACTGTAACTGTTGAATATTAGTATTGCACTTCCATAAATAGACAGACGGTCGCTTTCAAAGCAACAGAGGCCAAGATATCCTGACTTTTAGTCCCTTGCATGTGTCATGCTTCAGAAATGCTGGATTCATATATCAGGGATTTAAGAGCAGATATTAACTCAAGCCCCCTCTACGCTTCGGCAGAAGCTCACATTTGCGTTGATGTCATCCATTAGCCACAGAAAGGGGAGGTTCCTGCCTTCATTACACCTAACTGTACTTCTGACTAATACTCAGACAGTCGGTAGCAAGACATCATGGAGGTCACAGCTCTCTGCGTCAGACTGAGTGAGTAAATGTCTAATGTTCACAGAAACCTATTGATACAATCTTTGTGAAAGAAATAACAGGACATATAGAGAGTTGTAATGTCACTGATGATGGAGCAAATATTACAGACATTTACATGTTAGTTATGTTATGTAATATCTGATAGTAACAGTTCTCTTGTTTCTCCAGTGACGCCTGTGATGTTGCTGCTGGTCGCACAAGTTGACTTCAGTTATTCTCAAAAAGCAGGTAACTAACTTTACAATTTTATTTGTAATTGGTTTCATTTTTAGAAACAATGTCTTGTCATATTCTGCATCCGAAGTGATAATACCGAAATACTAGTATGTAACAAAATGGCATACCGCTAATAAAGCAAAGGAAAAAGCCAAAATGTATACATTTATTTATTGCATTTAATTAAAGATGACTTGAGAAACATTTGAAGAGTGTAATGCTTGTCCAAATTCAACTCTGTTAGAAAAACAAGAAAATCTTCGTGGCAAACTCTTGTTTATGTGAATTTCAAATAAAAGTTGTTGGAATAGTAGACATGTCATTCTTTGTGTCTCTGTACTGGATGCAGCTTTTCCTCAGGTTGTTCCAAACAGACAGCAGCACTTTCAATATGAGTCCCTTGTGGTCAGCTGTGAGGGACTGGAGGGGCTGACTGGATGGAGAGTGATGCAGAGGATCAAAGGAGTAGTTAAAACATGTGCTACCGCCTGGTCCAACGCCACAGAACCCTGTGAAATAAAAGATGCCTATCCAGCACTTGACAGTGGAGAATACTGGTGTGTAATGGGAGTAAAGACCAGTAACACTGTCAACATCACTGTCACTGGTATGCAAACACTAAAACACTAAGAACACAAGGCAATCACATGTTTAGTCTGTGAGCATCTCAGTTTGAAGATTAATTGAATTATTTGTTAAGTGTTGATGCATTACTGTTAATAAAACATTACCTGGTAAACTATTAAAACCAGGAATCATCTGCCACATGGGCCAGCTTTATTCAATGACATTTTAAATTATGTAATTAACATTTTTTTTTATATACGTGTTCAGATGGTCCAGTGATCCTGGAGAGTCCGGTCCATCCTGTGATGGAGGGAGAAGCTACGGCTCTGAGCTGCAGAGTTAAGCAGGCGTCCCCCAACCTCACAGCTGAATTCTTTAAAGATGGCCACTTGATGGAGAGAAGCTCTACAGAAAATGTGAACATCCTCACTGTTTCCAAGTCTAATGAAGGACTCTACAAGTGCAGAATCCCTGGAGTTGGAGAATCACCTGTGAGCTGGCTGACTGTCAGAGGTGAGACACAACAAATATGAATGATGAACCATTTTTTAAACACTTGCTGCAGAATAATCACATATTTATAACATAAAGCTGTTTGCAGTTTCTGTTTTCACGTGACAATTGGCAACAAAAAACAGCTTAAGTAAAAAAGGTAATTTATTACTACAAGAGATAAAGCTCAAATCGCATTGATATAATTCATATTTAGTATATTTCCTTACAGACCTGTAACTAAATACAAACATTTGTGTCTGGAACTCTTCTTTCATCTCTGCAGTGATGAATGTGTTGCTGTTGCCGGTTGCAAGAGTTCACCTGAATAATTCTCCGGAAAGTCAGTCTATTACTTCTAATCAAACAACAATATTTACATGTTAATGTAATATATTAATATCATACAATATCCTTCATTCAAAAAAAGTTAAATCTATTTTATTATTGTAAGTTATGTATTTTGTGCTAAATGTCAGAACATCTGTATTGTTCTCCAAAATATATATATATGAATCTGAATATTAGAAGTTAATATTCCTCAATCTCCTAATATATCCTCTGTATTTCTGTTGTAGATGCTCTGATTGTTCCAACCAAACTGCAGCTCTTTGAATACAGCTCCATCTCTATTAACTGTGAGGGTTTTATCACCACAACCGGGTGGACTGTCATGAGGAAGATGAAGGGAAAAGTCGATGAGTGCGTCAGTACCTGGGTGACGACACCAGCATCCGTCTGTGCCATCAAACCTGTTTATTTAACAGACAGTGGAGAATACTGGTGTGAGACTGGAGAGGAGAGAAGCAACGTCGTCAACATCACGGTCACTGGTAATGGACTTATTGTTAAAACATATTTGCTGATAACTCATCTCAAAATGATGTAGATATAAATACACAAGTTCTAACAAAGCAATATCAAACTTCTTTTTTGTTGAGCTGGAAATGTGATCCTTGAGAGTCCTGCTCTCCCTGTGAAGGAGGGAGACACTGTGACTCTACGCTGCAGAACCAAAACGACCTCCTCGGCCCTCATAGCTGATTTCTATAAAGATGATTTCCTCATCGGCACTGACTCCACGGGAGAGATGACCATGCTTAGTGTTTCTAAATCTAATGAAGGACTTTACAAGTGCAGCATCTCTGAGTTTGGAGAATCACCGCAGAGCTGGCTCGCTGTCAGAGGTGAGACATATCAGAGTTTCAAGATTTGTTTTTGTTGTTATGCACAATATGAGATTTAAATAATATAAATGTTAAAAGTCAGAGAAAAATGATTACTAACCTAAACTGCTTATTGTGAGGCTACTCTAAAAGAGAAAATCTAAACTGGGCATCTAATGGTCTTGTAACTGCAGCCAAAACTGCTGACTGCAACTGGTTTTGTAGTTGTAAATGTGCGAAGTGTTTTTTTATATTAAAATGTAAAATCTGAACAAATTCAAACAATTGTAAGAAATATCTTCAAAATTATTTCTTTCCAAACGTGTATATTGTGTACACACCCATGTTGTACTTCAGCGATTTAAAATGGATTTAATCACCGAGTAAACCAAAAGTTCTGTGATTCAGCATGTATCTTATTTTCCCAATAGTCCCTAATGTTTTTGTTCGTTAAAAGATAAGTCATACTAATATGTTCATGACTTGCATCATTACTACTGCTGAAATGGCTTCATCCAAAAGCACATTAGTTATGTGAACATGGATTCTTTTGGTTTCTGATGTAGAGCCAAATATAGTAATTAATTTAATTTAGGAGCAACACTTTTCTCAATCTAACCCATTATGATATATGATTTTATTAACTGTTCAATATGGCTGTGAAGTTAATGATCTTTATGTTCTGTTGGAAGAAATGGTACGAGTATCATCTGCAAACAAAATAATTAAGAAAAACAACTGTAAGATAATTTATCTTAATGAACAATGATGATACAATTTTACAAATAGAATTGGACTTGGACAGTTGTCAAATACTGAAGATATGCTAAAACAAAAAACTACTAAAAAACAGCTGTAGTAAATTGTTTATTATTATTCTTGTCTTAACAATTGAAGATGTTACTTTCATGAGGTTAAAGAAAACATGTAATACAAATATTTCCTTCTATCGCAGCAATATTCACAGTGCCGGTGACTTTATCAAACAATTCATTGTATGTTAAACAGTAACGCATAATACATTGTGACACCTGTATCTGTGTTTTTGCAGCAGTTCACAGAGAGACTCCTCCCTCCTCAGATCACTCCTGTCATGTGTACCTGGTCTTAAGGACTGTGTTCACCATAGTGATGGTGGCTCTGCTGCTGCTGCTGCTGGTGGGACTACTTCACTTTGGGAAAGTGAGAGTTACACAAAAATAACTCGATACAAAAAAAAGAGAAAATTGATACTAGGTACAAAGTTTAATGAACTTTCTTTCAGTCAATGGCGTGAGTACTTGTTATTGGAATGTTTTTTTTGTACATTTCAGTCCAACTTTGAGGAACAAATGTGCCAGCCTTCATTAGGTCTCACAGTTCTGTGTATTGTATTAGACTTTGTCACAAGCAGAAAAAAGTCAAACCCACAGATAGACGCTTGACCTATTTTTAAAAAGCGTGCTGTATATCTTCTATGTTTTTCTTTAGAGACTGCAGATGCTGGTGATAATTTAAGCATCTTAGACGCAAACCACACAAAACAAAAAAAACTTTCAAAAAATGCTGTTGATATAGAACCTCAACCTCTTTTTGAAGAGTCATTATTAGCGTAAACAAGAAAAATGGACGTCAGTTATGGTTTAACAAGATGACTCATTCCACGAGCATTAGCCGGGGTGTCCCTTACCCCCTTCATAGTTTGTTGTATTAATGCAGACGTTAGATCAACACTCTGCTGGAGAGCTCTGTTGTCTTTGCTTTTTCTAAGGCTCCACAATTTACTGTTCTTTGCTGTATTTTTTTTTTATTGTTAAAGAAATAAAGATTGAGAAGTCAAAAAAGACATTTGTTGAGTTATTTGATATTTGTTTTATAATCATAAAGGTCTACTCATTCAATTCCTTACAAACATTTTTTTCCTTACAAACGCAAAGCATTTTTCAACTACAAAACGTAAGCAACTGCTACTGCAAAAAAGTTTTATGTGCAATTAGAAAATTATTACATAATAAACTAAACAAAAATGTGACTCTTGAAGTTTTACATGACACAAGTGGAGTCCTTAATTTAAAGCAAATGGACTTTGTTTGGTCTTGAGGACATTTTCATCTATCATATTCAAATTGATGAAGCGTCTTGAATGTGATATATTTCAGGACTAAAACAAATCCATTGACCTGGACAAAAGAGAACCTTTACGGAGATGATGCTGGATTTAATATACTGGGTGATTCTTAGCGCTCAGAGCGTCTTGGTTTTATAAAGTGACGCCCAAGGGTCTGACCAAGCGTCAAAATGTTGGACCAACTTATTATGCTGCTGTTTCTTTTAATCAACATTTTTTAAATAGTAATGTATATTCCTTTCATAATTCCATACCTGATGACCGTTTTATGAAATGGGTTAGGGTTAACCCTAACCCTTAGTTGTGATTATATCACAGCTAAGAGGTGTTGTTAAGCCCAACATACCACAGCCTGTGTGTGAGCTATCGCTTCAATGAATTCTTATGGATTATTTCATCACACAACATAATAATATTTTAGCACAATGTTTTCACATACAACACATTCAAGCACTGGGTAACTGGAGCGTTGTTGTATGCATTGCCAAAATAAACTGACAAAGATCGATGACAGAGATCTAAAATGAATGCATCAAATGTGATAAATGTTTAAGCCGTTGTGATTGGATGATTTACTTCCTCTTCTTTTAATGGTGGCTCTAGTGCTGCTGTTGGGACTGCTTTACTGTGGGAAAGTGAGAGTTACACAAACATAACTGATACCCACTCTTATGTAGAGGTAACTACCCAACTAAACAAAGGAAAAGAGTACATGAGGATACTCAGTACAGAGATTAATCAATGACTTTAGTCACTAAACGATAAAGTAGTAAATAGGTCATCATGCCTTGCAGCGTTTGGCATCCCTCAATAGTTCATATGATAGAGTAGCAATTTGATCATGTAAATGTGTGTGGATTTTTATTTGGTCTGATACTTCTATCTCTCATCCTGTATGAGCAGATTAGCAAAGTACAATTGAGAATCAATCACTGCTGTGGTATTATTACTCAACGTTAATGTTTATTCAATAATTTCTTTAAAAAGAGAACATATACAGTTATTATAAAAAGACAAAGCAAATCTGCATTTCTCAACTATAAAACACCAGCATCTGCGATTCAAATAGGTCCTATAATATTTTTAGCAACAGACTGATTATTCTGCAGATCAACAGTGTTCTCACACGAATTTACAACGAATTAGAAAAAGATAATTACAGCAAAATATATTCAAAACAGGCAACATCATGCAACACAATGAGAAAAAGAAGTTATAGAACAAATATACTAAGAGCACTAAACTGACTTCATGACCAGGAGGATGTAAGCAGAGAATAGACTGACCAGTTCAATGTGGTCACATTTGGTTTAAAATAACCAGGTAGGTTTATAAACGACAAGGGAGCAAAAATGAACATACGCAATCTTTTATATGTTTAAGCCGTTGTGATTGGATGATTTACTTCCTCTTCTCTCTCTGACTGAAGTTTACTCTGAATCTCTTCTCTTTGTCTTTCAGTCTCTTTCAGGAGTTTATTTATCTTCTCCTTATCTCTCTCTAGTTTGCATTTCCTTTCTCTCATTTTATTAATCATCTCCTCTGTTGACTCCAGGAGATTCTCTGTGTTCTTTAACATTTCCTCAAGTTCTTTCTCCCTCTTCTCCAGATTCTGTAGGTTTTCTTCACGCCTCTTCGTTTTGTTTTCTTTGTATGTCTTTGGGTCTTTCTTCTTCTTGCACTGTTCTAGCTGTATCTTGGTCTGCTGCTGTTGTGAGGTGAGTTTCTCTCTCTGGTTCTTCAGATCTTTCTTCTGGTTCATCAGTGTCGTTATCACCTGTTGTACATGTTGCAGTTCTCCCTCATTGTTCTGTAAGTCCTCATCAAGTTTTTCCTTTCTCTTGTCCAAATACGTAATTTTCTCACTTTTGGTCATGAGCTTCTCTCCGTCTCCTCTCTCCATCAGAAGCTGAAGTTCTGTGCTGCTGTTTGTGGTTTCTATGTAAATACAAGAAACGTGTGTTTAGTTCCAATTAGTTTTTTTATGTAGTGTTGCTCTTTATTGAGATAAGATGAAAAGACGGAATGTAATAGATGCATAGCATAACGGGGATACCATTTACAGTATTACAAAAAACAAAACGAGTTCCCTCGGTGAAGCAGAAGTATGAAACATTGAATTCCTAAATGTGCATTAAAAGGAACAGTGTGTGAGATTTAGTGGCATCTAGTGGTGAGTTGCAGATAGCAAGCCACAACATGACTTTCTGCTCACCCCTCTTTTTCCAAGTGTGGATATATATTAGATTATTATATAATATGTTCAGAACACGATTAAAATGTGTTTATATTTTAATTATAACTAAGTATCTTTTCTAGAGCAGCAACAGTTATGTTTACAACAGCAAAGTTACTTTTTAAAGTCATTAATATCTCACTGGAAAAAATATCAAGAATGTCAATAAATCAGTCAGTCCTACTGACCTCCTGTCTGCATTGTCTTAGCCAGTAGAGAAGTTTACAAGAACAAATAGATAAACCAAAGACAGACAGCTTCTGTTTCAGCATCGTAAATAAATGGTTTTGGCTGATCTTCCGTGCTGTGCTGTGTAAACAAAGCAGCGATGGATGAGAGACTGTGGACAAAGCAGATTAAATTAGGTTTCACTTTTTGATAACGTAATTATGCTCGTTGAACAGATGTATTGATAAATTATTGGCTTTTTACTTGCGAGTGTTTAAATTATAAAAACAAGTGTAGTTGCCGTTATCGACGCATCGTGTGTGTGTGTGTGTGTGTGGTTGGAGTTCAGCTCGACAGAGAGAGCAGAGAAAATGATGCAGCAGGATAATAAATTACACCAAAACATTAAAAAGTACTAATAAAAAGCACCATTAAAGTCAGAGTTTATCAATACTCCGGGGCACGTTTAATACCAGGCTTTGGTAGACATCTCTACCTTTAGGTAATGAAAAAATGCAAACGGCTCTCGCTAGAGCCAGTTTCTGTTAGTGTTTGTCCCTTCTGGGCTGCTGTACAAACATGGCGGTGCAACATGACGATTCTTAGTTTCGGGTCATTATACACTAATACATAGTTATGAATATTATATTCAATTTCTGTTTAATTCCCCTGAATGTAAAATGTTAAAGCATTTAATTTAATATTTTAATGAATTCCAGTTCAGAACCACCCGAGTTTCTTGATGTTGCCGACAGAATATCTTAAGCTCAGTAAGTATATATCATGATGATGTAGAGAATCAGAGCGGGTTCACACCTAACGGCCCGGTTGCTTAAGTGAACCGATGCGGGGATGATACATTGTTTACATTTTTCAATTGGTTCGGATGGCGTTCATAAAGGCTAAACTCAAATGGTCCAGATTGGTGGGCATGTTTGATTATTGGTCATACAGTTGGCTCATAACATTTGCCTATACACGTGTGGTGTGCTGTCCTGCACTGTGTGGATAAAGCAAAGTTGTCAAATCATCTTCATTTAGCGGCTGGCTAGTTAGCTAGCTAGCTTGCTAATTCCACCATGCTTTCATGCTACAGTGGTCACAGAAAAGGAGCCGAACAGCGGGCTGCCGGCCAGTGGCAGCGCTTGGTCTAAACATTCTGTCCGTCACTCCCTGCCGCTAGGAGAGTACGGCGCTGCTGGCCACTCTCCCACCAATATTACTAGTTCACCAGTCACCAAAACAGGAGAAGCAAACGTTTTGTTTTTTGTTTTAACCACTGAAATTACACATAAATGGTACTCTTCGTGTGATTTTTTTTTTTTCGGATGTTCTACCCCAGAGTTCTTTAAAAAGACAAAAGAACGGTTGTTCGGTCCACGCCAGAATTGAAGTACGCCATTCATACAATCCCAAACTGGGGGTGAACTCTCCAGGATTCAGTTCAGCTGGAATGGAACAGGCTGGTGTTATCACTCTCTAAGATCACACCAGTTAGTTCTTAGCCCTTCACCATGATGTAATTAATGTTAAAATATCCATTAAAAAGAGATATGAAAGTAACGAGGTTTAAAAAGAAGTACAATGAAGTTCCAACTCACTGGTTTTGTTTTGTCCCCATTTCCACACGAGAAGGACAGCTGCACCAACAGACACGATGCACACAGCCAAGCAGATGGAAATGCGAATAGCAGAGCTACACTGGACCATAAAGAGATCAGCTGGAAATAGAAAACACATAACAGATTGTTAACGGTGTCAAGAAAACACTAGACTGGCTGTTAGTTACAGACTACAACTGTCTGTAACTAAAAAAGTGATAACACCTATCACTCAAAAATCATTTTTCTACCTGAAAGACAGATGTGAGTCTCTCTGGTCTGGTTGATGGTCCTCTGTTGGACTCTACAGGTGAAGCTGTTGCTGTGTCTCTTCTCCACAGTCACTCTGCTGCTGACGGTAGAGAGGTGATCAGGACCTCTGACTGTCTCTGTAGGTCCAGCAGAGAGGAGGTTTCCCTCACTGTCCAGCCACAACATCTCAGGCATTAAATACCGGCCTTTAGATTTACACTCTAACAGCACTCCATTGCTGACTTTGGAAATCATTATGTCAGGTGAGGAGACAGAACCTAATAGAGAGTACGAAGGTAAAAACAGTTTCAATGTTAAGTTGCCACAACAATGAAAAAGCAGCACTCTTTCAAGTAAATTGAGCTTAGACACTGGGCATCCTTTACCTGTCAGCACTTTTGAGTTGAGCAGTAAAATAATTTTGTTTTGAACCATGATGTCTACATACTAATCAGACATGCAGAGAGCCATTGAGAGGCAATCCAAATGGTCCCAATCTCTTATGCATTAATTGTTGAAAAAATATAACAGTAGCCTACATGCTTTAAATTCCTTAGATATAGCTACGCAGTGTTCTATGCAGACCGGATTGTTTGCGGCCAATGATAGAACGCTCATTACAAACAGAAGAGACTTGACGTGGTCTTGCAAAAGAGGACCTGGGAGCATCTCTGCCTTGACGATGACTTTTGTCATTTTATCCGGTGACATTTACAGTCAGCACCGCTAAAACTGAGAGGCCCGTCACTGAATGTTTCCCTACTCACTATTGGCTCCCTTTAAGAAGATACAGTGTGGGGTTAACCTTTCTCTGGTTGAAGAGATGTACAAATGAAATGCCCACTTACCAAAGACAAGCTCAACAGTAGAGTCTATATTCAACGTGGGAACAAAGCATCTGTATGTTCCTTTATCAGACAGTTTCACTCTGGAGAGTTTTAGTGAAATGTCTCCAAACTTCAGTTTGTCGATGAACAGCGATGTTCTCCCCTTGTACAATGGATGCTGATCATCTAGGAGTTCTTGACCAGAACGCCACTTGTGGACAAATCTGGGTTTCAGGTCAGGTCTCGTCCACTCCACAGCTGTGGACGCAGCATCCACGGCAGGTTTGATGTGACATGGCAAAATGATGTCGCCACCAGCAATTGCTACTATTGGCAGACGTGGACCGATTACCTGAAGCTGACCTGAGGAAGAAATTGTGGTGTTTTAAAATGGTAGTAAGAGCTAAACTTATAATCCTCTGTAAGGCTGAAAGTTTGACCACACTCTCTACACTATTATATGGGGACAGTATTGCTGTACACTAAAAGTACGCTTCAGGTAGCTGTGAAATGCAAGCTATTTAAAATGAGTCTGATCAGATTCGTAATGAGACGGGCTGTTCAGATTTATTAAGTCATTCATACAAGGCATCAATCAATCTTTGTCATCATGAAACCCAGTTTGTGATTTGTGTTTCCCCAAAATACACTGTGACAACACTAACCCTTACATTGATTGGGAGCCTTTTAACTTCAAACACAAAATTAATGAAGATACAGTCTAAGTTACCTTTACAGCAGTTAATCAGCAGAAGCAGGACAACAGTGGGATGGAAAACCAAAACACTGAAGGTAAAGGGTCGACGTTTTGGGGATTGTTCATCCTTCAGGTGAAACATCTTGGAGCTGTGAAATTGTACAACTCGTCAAACTTGTCAAATGTTCTTGCTTACAGGCCTTCCTGCAATAGTTGATTAATTTAAACACAATACATGCTGATGACTTTACTCTTTAAGGTCTCTATCCGGCAGTGACGTGCGGTGAGGTTCGTGGCTGGTGAGGCACTGACTCTTTCAGAGTCAGATTTACAAATATATGAACCCCATAGAGTAGCTTAAATCACCGTTCAATTGGCAGCGTGCACATTGACTACTGGTTGTTTTTCATATTTCATATCAGCATTCTTTACACACACACAGGTAAGGTGCATATTTGATTCCACCGGGAGCGTGTGCACCGCGATCCGGCTGCACATAGTGTTTTATTTTGAAAAATTACCGGATGCTCTATCCCTTTTCGGTGTCTGACTTCCTGTCTGGGTCGATCTGCTCTGTGCAGCTTGATGCGACTTCAGTGCAGGTCTGTCAAAAATAGACTCTGGCGCGCCCCCTTCAGTGAGGCAGAGGTACTGTGTGCCTCCCCTCTGTGCTTTTTCACTGTGGTTTCTGTCAGATCAGCAAGACTAAATAGGTTCTACACATGCATGAAATACATGACCTGTTCTAGGGAAGGAAAGGACATGTAATAAAAGTGTCTACAAATATCACGTGCTGACAAACAATGAGAAAGCAAAAGACACGCGCTCAACCCAGTTTGTGAGGGACTGCACAATCTGAGATGAGGCACAGCTCGCGTGTCTCCTCTCTGTTTCAACAGGACGTGTGCAAATTCAGCGATTTTGATTATAAAAATGATTGGAATCATACAGAAATTACATTTATATCACAGATCAGTAGAGAAATGTTAATATTTATTTTATCATTTGTTTTTTACTTTTCATGACCGCACGTCCCTGCTATCCAGCAACAATCATTTTGTAAATTGACCCCCTTGTTGGTAATCCTTCACTTTCATGTTCCTATACTGAACATTTGTGAAATTGACTTTGCTTACAGTTTTAATCATCAAAGTTAAATGACCTATTGGCAAATGTACTGTGAATAAAGTATTTCAGCTTCTTTTCACTGATGTGTAGATTTTCCCAAACTATGTTTACATTCTTTTTAGATCCCACTCTTTTATTTTACGTTTTTTCATTCTATTCATTTTGTTTAGTTAAAATGTAGGTAAACGTTCATTAAAATAAGCCCAGAAGATATTAACTGTATTCATAAAGTCTCTCATACCTGTTGGAGGAGTCAGTATGTTGTCTCAGCACAGCACAGAAGACTACATGACAGTTGGACTTTCACCCCACATAGTAGGAAGGGCTCATTGATGCAATCTTAGAAAGCTGTCATTGGAAACTCTTTGGTAAAGGGCAGGCACTTTCAAGAAAATACGTGGCAGGTGATTGGATGAACCATCTGTCAATCAAACTCTTACTGAAGCCAGTAGGAAGAATAGTGAAAACATCTTTTATATGGAGAAAAAACTTCAGTGTTGATCTTTGCTCTTCTTTAAATGAAGAAATACTCTCCAGTTCTGATAAACTGATGCTATTGTAGCATCTAAGCTAACCTCTTCATGAGCCGCCATTGTTGGTTAGAACAAACAGTCTACATATTATCTCACACACACCTAAGCCCCGCCCCTAGCTGCCTGTAGCTCTTCACAGCAAGCTGATTGGTCCGTGCTCTGTCTTACTGGACAAAAGCGCATTACTTGAAGCCTGAAAAGATGGATGTGTGATTCGTGTGATATCTAATCCCACATATTGTGAGAATCCAGCTGCAGTGCAAGTTAAAGGGAGGGCACTTCATGATGACTGTTCTCTTTCATCGTCAGTCTGCTGCAGCTCTCTTAAAATCTCAATTCCCCATTTTAAATCAGATTAATCAATGTGATATTTTCACCACAGTATGACATGATTCAGAAGTGTTTTGATGGACTGATTCACCTTATTTCCAGATTTGATCGCTTGTTAGAAACAGTGATATGACTTTATCCAGCTGACCAAATTTGTACTGTTTTCAGGGAAACATTGCAATTGTCACTATTTTAACACAATTCCCAGCAAGCATTTCAACTGTTTTTAGTGACGTATTCAGAGTTCCAATCTGAATCCTTTATGTATAATTGCAAGACGCAAAATACACAAAAGATGCATAAAGTTAGCACATTATGCAATCAAAAAATCAATTATGTATTTAAAAGTACATATATCACATTGAAACATTGTCTCATGCAGACACTTTGTGTTTTTTCTATGTCAGGGGTCACTAATAGGCAGACCGCGTTCCGGGTACGGACCCGGACGCTGTCCTATCCGGAACCAGACGTATAACTGATGGATAATTGAGAATTATACATGTTGGCAGAGCGCTTCTATTTTAACCTGCGCCGCTTCTCTAGCCCTTGCCACGCTCGTTCAGCAGTCCAGGAAACACACCGACCAATTGCATGCAATCTAATTCATCTCACGTGACGCTACTCAGCCAATCGAATATATGTATTCTGAAATGCATCGTGAGTCTAGAGACGGGGCGAGAGAGAGAGCAGTGGGAGAAGTAAGTGAGTCGGAGAAGCAGTTTCACATGGCGTGCTCTAAAAAGAGAAAAGTGGACCGCGTAAACAAAGCTCATAACAAAGAATGGACGGACTCTTACTTGTTCATTCTTCCTGCTGGCGCTACAAAACCACTCTGTCTCATATGTTCAGATACCGTGGCCGTTATTAAATGAGCCAATGTGAAACGCCACTACGAGACCAAACATACATCTTTTGAGCAAACATACCGACTCCAATCTGAACTGAGGGCAAGATGTTAAGATGTGTACAGATTATGTCACGGCCAGGCCGAGCCTCCTGCTCTTCCCTGCTTGTCCTGTGTGTGTGTGTGTGTGTGTGTGTGTGTGTGTGTGTGTGTGTGTGGTACAGGCGTGGCTCCGACCTGGTCTCCTCTCGGCTTCCTCCTGATTACAATTCACCTCACATGTCCAGTCAACACAGCTGCCTTCCATCAACTCATCACTCAACAGTATATCTACCACGGTTCTTCATCCACTCTTCGCCAGATCGTTGGTAGTTTGCGGCTCTCGGCCGCTCTGTTTAGAAAGTATTTCAGAGTTTTTTTTCTAAGTGTTTTTTCATAGCATTGACCCTGTCTTCCTGTTCCTGCAGTTTGGTCCATCCTCCTGGTTCCCCAGTCAGCCTGCCCTGCCTCGACCTGCCTGGATTCCACCCTCGCCCCCCTTGGATTTCCCCGCTGTTCCCTGAGTGTTTTCCCCTCGTGTCTACCCTGTAAATATACCATTACACTCTCGTACTCCCTGGTCTCAGCCTGCGTTTGGGTCCGCCACCACACGTTGTGACAGATTGTTTATTATAAAGTTGACTGAGACCGTTATGATGTGAAATGGAGTTAACAAAAGAGAAGAACAAAGCACTTTCTTCTAAGATTTTATCAAAAGTTTTTCAAAAGTTCTTTATTGTGTATTTTATTTTTTAGATGGAGCCCTTATTTTACTTGAAATGAGAGAATAATTATTTATGTATTTCTTTGTATTATTTATAATCCATCCAGTTAAATTTGAAAACTGAGAATAATTGTTAAAATATAATTGATGTGTACTTTCTTTATTTGATTTGACAGTTGTTGACTACACAGAGACATTGTTACTACTAGACTTCTTGAATATATATAAATAGCGCAAGTTAGATATTATTGTAATGTTCCGGACCTTTGCACGAGGAGATTTTCTCAATTAGGACCTTTTGGAATGTTAATTGAATACCCCTGTTCTATGTATTTGCAGCTGTTCACAGAGAGACACGGCCCTCCTGTCACATTTAAATCGTCTTCAGGTTTTCACTATTTTAATGGTGGCTCTGCTGCTGCTGTTGGGATGCTTTACTGTGGGATTTTTATTTGGTCTGATACTTCTATCTCTCCATCCTGTATGAGCAGATTAGCAAAGTACAATTGAGAATCAATCACTGCTGTGGTATTATTACTCAACGTTAATGTTTATTCAATAATTTCTTTAAAAAGAGAACATATACAGTTATTATAAAAAGACAAAGCAAATCTGAATTTCTCAACTATAAAACACCAGCATCTGTGATTCAAATAGGTTCTATAATATTTTTAGCAACAGACTGATTATTCTGCAGATCAACAGTGTTCTCACACGAATTTACAACGAATTAGAAAAAGATAATTACAGCAAAATATATTCAAAACAGGCAACATCATGCAACACAATGATGAGAAAAAGAAGTTATAGAACAAATATACTAAGAGCACTAAACTGACTTCATGACCAGGAGGATGTAAGCAGAGAATAGACTGACCAGTTCAATGTGGTCACATTTGGTTTAAAATAACCAGGTAGGTTTATAAACGACAAGGGAGCAAAAATGAACATACGCAATCTTTTATATGTTTACGCCGTTGTGATTGGATGATTTACTTCCTCTTCTCTCTCTGACTGAAGTTTACTCTGAATCTCTTTTTGTCTTTCAGTCTCTTTCAGGAGTTTATTTATCTTCTCCTTATCTCTCTCTAGTTTGCCTTTCCTTTCTGTCATTTTATTAATCAGCTCCTCTGTTGACTCCATTAGTTTCTCTGTGTTCTTTAACATTTCCTCAAGTTCTTTCTCCCTCTTCTCCAGATTCTGTATGTTTTCTTCACGCTTCTTCACTTTATCTTTGAATGTCTTTGGGTATTTCTTCTTCTTGCACTGTTCTAGCTGTATCTTGGTCTGCTGCTGTTGTGAGGTGAGTTTCTCTCTCTGGTTCTTCAGATATTTCTTCTGGTTCATCAGTGTCGTTATCACCTGTTGTACATGTTGCAGTTCTCCCTCATTGTTCTGTAAGTCCTCATCAAGTTTTTCCTTTGTCTTGTCCAAATACGTCATTTTCTCACTGTTGGTCGTGAGCTTCTCTCCGTCTCCTCTCTCCATCAGAAGCTGAAGTTCTGTGCTGCTGTTTGTGGTTTCTATGTAAATACAAGAGATGTGTGTTATTGCAGAATTATGAAGCCATAAACCGTTTGTGGGGAAATAAATCCAGTCAACTGACAACATATATATATATATATATATATATATATATATATATATATATATATATATATATATATATATATATATATATATATATATATATATATATATATATATATATATATATATATTTTTTTTTTTTTTTTGTTTTTTTTTTATCTGTTACTCCTATTTGAAATATAAATCTCTATACTTATCATTAATGAAAAGTAACTATTTTCTTCTAGCTTGGTGCTAGAGTTATTTATGTAATCATCAACAACACAATGACAAAAGATTTAAAAAGGTTAGGTAACCTCCAAATCAACTAAAGGTAGGAAGAGAAAATGGAAGATTTTTTAAGTAATGTAATGCCTGTGAGTCTGAGGGACGGCTATGCTCGGGACTGATACTTTTAATTTGAAGGTAAGCAAGGGCCCTTGGTATCAGCGCTATAATACCCAACATTTTGTATGTTCAACATTTGCACCGGATGACACTCAGGATAAGATCGAGTCAAGTGGTTCTCAACCCTTCTCAGCCCTACACTCTTAACAGAATAAATGTAAAAAATAACCATGAAAGAGATATGAAAGTAACATGAGGTTTAAAAAGAAGTACAATGAAGTTCCAACTCACTGGTTTTGTTTTGTCCCCATTTCCACACGAGAAGGACAGCTGCACCAACAGACACGATGCACACAGCCAAGCAGATGGAAATGCGAATAGCAGAGCTAGACTGGACCATAAAGAGATCAGCTGGAAATAGAAAACACATAACAGATTGTTAACGGTGTCAAGAAAACACTAGACTGGCTGTTAGTTACAGACTACAACTGTCTGTAACAAAAGAAAGTGATAACACCCATCACTCAAAAAACATTTTTCTACCTGAAAGACGGATGTGAGTCTCTCTGGTCTGGTTGATGGTCCTCTGTTGGACTCTACAGGTGAAGCTGTTGCTGTGTCTCTTCTCCACAGTCACTCTGCTGCTGACAGTATAGAGGTGATCAGGACCTCTCACTGTCTCTGTAGGTCCAGCAGAGAGGAGGTTTCCCTCACCGTCCAGCCACAACACCTCAGGCTCTGGATACCAGCCTCTAGACTCACAGTCTAGCAGCACTCCATTGCTGACCTTGTAAATATCTATGTCAGGTGAGGAGACAGAACCTAACAGAGTAGAAATGTCAAAAACAGTTTGAAGTCAAAGTTACCACAAGAATGGAAGTACAGCACTTCTTAACCTGCGGCACTGTGGTTAAGAGTTACACACTGCACTAGTAAAGTATATTCCCTGACTGTCATAACTGCCACTTCTGACAACATAATGCATTTATACATTTCCTGGTTGATTATAGTTTTTTAAGTGCTCAATGGATTCACACCAACGTACCTACAGTGAGCTCGACCACAGATTCTGGACCAGATTTAGGAACAAGGCATTTGTAAGTTCCCGCATCAGAGAGTTTTACTTTAGAGAGTGTCATTGAAATGTCTCCACGCTTCAGTTTGTTGGTGGACAGTGATGTTCTCCCCACGTACAGTGGATTATACTCATGCTCAAGCTGCACACTGTCTCTTCTCAAAAGGACAACGCTCAGTTCCAGGTCAGGTCTCGTCCACTCCACGGTCAGGCCAGTAGCATCCACAGCAGTTTCCAGGTGACATGGCAAAATGATGTCATTACCAACCATTGCCACTATTGGCTGAGATGTACCACTCACCTGAAGCTGACCTAAGGGAGGAAAACACATTGATATGTTATCAATACAACCACAGCATATGCTCTGCTTTAACACAACTATGTTAAAGTTAGACTTCAAGTATGTAACTGACGTTTGACGAACAGTTATATCCCACAATTCCATTCTTCTACTAGTTTTCTACTCTACTTTAGAGTACAAGCATGTGGCCATCTCCTGTAGACAGCTACTGGTCATACCAGACCAAGTAAAACCACTAAGTGTATTGAACTGAGTAAAGTGTGTTCTTTTGTTGTGTAAAAAATCTTGTATAGAGTATGTTTGTAGTTCTCTGGCCTTACATGATCATTATGTTACAATGTGATTTTTGCAAATGATATATGTAAATGCTCAGTCGTCATTTACCTCCACAAGAGTGTGTTAGAAGGAGTACAACAATGTGATGCAAGACCAGTGCACTGAAGTCACTGAGCTGAGGTTCCTTCATGTGAATCATCCTGAAGTTCTGAAAATGAAAATAGTTCAACTGTAAAACATGTGAGACCAAGTCATTCTAAAATCTTCTTCAAAAACATTGCAGTTATATTTGTTGAAGTTGTCATCACATCTTTACAGATATCAATGAATGGAATGCTCTGACAAAACAAATATTATATATATATATATATATAAAAAAATCAATATTTGTGGATGTCACAGGACTGCAATAAGCTATCCGTGATAAACAGTTTTAAATAAATGTGAATTCATATTTTATTTGTTACTCAAATATTACAGGTGGTTGACCATGACACGAATAAGAGGAAAGCTAGGACCAAATGGACTTTCTAGAGGTTAAACTAGTGGAAACAGTCTGGTCCCAGAATACCCCAACCCCTTATATATATATATATTCCTTTATTCTCATCTACACTATAGCTCAGTGTATTTAGCCATGCATTGTCTTTATTGTAAAGTCATTCATTTGTTTTTTTTGTAAATCTATTTTGCTTTTCAATATGCAGTTTTATGATATTTACAACAAGAGACGTCGACCTCATTTCATGTTATAAGCAACTCGTTTGGGCTTCAAAACCCACAGAAATGAATTTAAAAAGATTGCAGAAGAAGCGATTAGGTGTTTGTTCTAGAAATAGGCTGTAAATAACGACAACAATGGCACGGTGAAAAATGTCACTAGAATAATGCATTGAAACATAAGAAAAACCTTACTTACCTGTTGCTTGTGTGCTAAAGAGTCGCCTCACCTATTCAAAAGAAAACTGGAAGGTCATAGTCCAGAATGAAATAGCCTGATATAAAACCAGGTGTAGTTTTACTCCACCCCCTCTGTAAATAGATAACATGTGTTGTGACTTTATTACTCCTTTGTGTTGGTGGCTTTTAGAGTTTAAGACTGTATGCACAATGTTCTACATCTGCCTAAAACTGTGTTGTATGATTGTGCAGAGTGTTTGTATTGATACAGAATATCAGGGCCATTGTAGGGTAAAAAAAATATACGTAGCCGGGATAATACAATGCATACTGAACAACTTGGAGCTCAACGCTCGAAAGACGGGATGGTTGTGGATTTCCGGAAGATTGCAGCCCCACATGTCCCTATCTCCCTGTGTGACTCCCCCGTCGACGCGGTGGAGTCCTTCCGCTTCCTGGGCTCCATCATATCCCAGGACCTCAAGTGGGAGCTGAACATCAGCTCCATCACAAAGAAGGCTCAGCAGAGGCTGTACTTCCTGAGGCAGCTGAAGAAATTCAACCTGCCAAAGACAATGATGGTGCATTTCTACACAGCCATCATTGAGTCCATCCTCTGCTCCTCCATCACGGTCTGGTACCCTGCAGCCACTGCCAAGGACAAGGGCAGACTGCAGCGCATCATCCGCTCTGCTGAGAGGGTGATTGGCTGCAATCTGCCGTCCCTCCAGGACTTGTTCGCTTCAAGGACCCTGAAGCGAGCAAGAAGGATTGTAGCCGACCCCTCTCACCCTGGACAAAAACTGTTTGTGCCCCTTCCATCTGGTAGGAGGCTGAGGTCCATCAGGACCAAGACCTCACGCCACACGAACAGCTTCTTCCCGTCCGCAGTCGGGCCCATTAACAGAGCCCGGGTCCCCCACTGACTCTGTCACCCCAGGACAAATTCCCACCGGTCACTCCCCTGCATCCCTTCTATTACACTCGACACTTTACACTACACTTACATCTCACTTGTTTATAGTCCTGTCATCTGTTCGTTGTTTATAGTCCTGTCATCTGTTCGTTTGTGCACTTTATTTTATATTTCACTTTATTTTATATTTCATCTTTATTTTATATTTCATTTATTTTATATCTTACTTTATTTGATATTTCATATCTCTTGTAAATTTTAATATGTTTCTACTTGCACAGATTGTTGATTGTTGTTGATTGTTAAATGTTTGCACCTCCCGTCACGCCAAATTCCTTGTATGTTCAACATACATGGCAATAAACGGTTCTGATTCTGATACCGATGTCAGCATTTCTTTGCACTTTCGTTTTCTCTCTGTCCGTTTATTTATGAGTTGTTGTAAATGTTCAAACTGAACTCTGGACCTGCTAACTGCTGAATAGTTGTATACAACACTAACCAAGGAAGCTGTGTCAGTAGACATCTGAACGTTTGTTCTGTTTTCCTACAAAACATGAATCTGCCTGGATAGACTGAACCAATTCAATGGAGGATTTCTAATAAGGATGGCTACTATAATGACTTATTATTATTATTTATGAATTTTATGACTTTTTTTCACTTCAGTCCTAAATAAATCCTAGTGTCCAATAAACATAGAATATAATTTGATGTGTTTGTTAGTTTTCTGTTCACCAGAGTTATGTGCTTTAAATATCAAGTCCTCTGTCGCCACCTGTTGAGCTTTTACTTTCTTTTGTTCTTGTGTTAAACTCACAGCAGCTCTGTCCGTCAGAAACTTGCTGTTTCCTCAGCAGCAGAGAAACAGGAAGAGGAGGAGGTTCTGACTTACGTGATATTTTAAAAGCTGACTGTCTGATGTTCAGACAGTCAGCAGCAAGACATCATGGAGGTCACAGCTCTCTGCATCACACTGAGTGAGTAAATGTCTAATGTTTACAGAAATCTATTGATACAATCTCTGTGAAAGAAATAACACGGGGAACTGAATAACACCGGTATTATAGAGATTTGAAATCTCACTGATGGAGCAAATATTACAGACATTTACATGTTAGTTATGTTAAGTAACATCTGATAGTAACAGTTCTCTTGTTTCTCCAGTGACGCCTGTGATGTTGCTGCTGGTCGCACAAGTTGACTTCAGTTATTCTCAAAAAGCAGGTAACTAACTTTACAATTTTATGTGTAATAGGTTTCATTTTTAGAAACAATGTCTTGTCATATTCTGCATCCCAAGTGATACCGAAATACTAGTATGTAACAAAATAGCATACCGCTAATAAAGCAAAGGGAAAAGCCAAAATTAGCATTTAAGGATGACTTGAGAAACATTCACACTATGCTTGCCCAAATTCAACTCTGTTAGAAAAACTAGAAAATAATTTGTTTTTTAATGTAATTTATGTGAATTTCAAAATAAAGGTTGTTTGAATAGCAGACATGTCATTCTTTGTGTCTCTGTAGTGGATGCAGCTTTTCCTCAGGTTGTTCCAAACAGACAGCAGCACTTTCAATATGAGTCCCTTGTGGTCAGCTGTGAGGGACTGGAGGGGCTGACTGGATGGAGAGTGATGCGGAGGATCAAAGGAGTAGTTAAAACATGTGCTACCGACTGGTCCAAAGCCACAGGAGCCTGTGAAATAAAAGATGCCTATCCAGCACTTGACAGTGGAGAATACTGGTGTGTAATGGGAGTAAAGACCAGTAACACTGTCAACATCACTGTCACTGGTATGCAAACACTAAAACACTAAGAACACAAGGCCATCACATGTTTAGTCTGTGAGCATCTCAGTTTGAAGATTAATTGAATTATTTGTTAAGTGTTGATGCATTACTGTTAATAAAACATTACCTGGTAAACTATTAAAACCAGGAATCATCTGCCACATGGGCCAGCTTTATTCAATGACATTTTAAATTGTGTAATTAACATGTTTTTTTTATATACGTGTTGTTCAGATGGTCCAGTGATCCTGGAGAGTCCGGTCCATCCTGTGATGGAGGGAGAAGCTACGGCTCTGAGCTGCAGAGTTAAGCAGGCGTCCCCCAACCTCACAGCTGAATTCTTTAAAGATGGCCACTTGATGGAGAGAAGCTCTACAGAAAATGTGAACATCCTCAGTGTTTCCAAGTCGAATGAAGGACTCTACAAGTGCAGAATCCCTGGAGCTGGAGAATCACCTGTGAGCTGGCTGACTGTCAGAGGTGAGACGTAGCAGTGTTTAAAAATAAATCTATTGACGCTTAGTACCAAACCTATTTCAAGTTGTATGTTTTAAAGGTTGATATAAGTATTACAAACAACTTGTAGGTCTCAGGATGTCTTGTAATTTGAGTGCACTCAGTAAAAAGTATTATATTGATATCAAAAAGCATTATGTCTCATCTGCTGCACATCCCATTATCTCTCCAACAGCCGATAAAGAGCCTCATCACGGCCCTGAGCTCCTTCTGCTGCTCTGCGTTGGTGTAGGTGTTTTCTTCGTGGCTTTGCTGCTGTTGGTGGGATTACTGCAATGTAGGAAACGTCCAACAATCACCACAGGTACAGACAAATGGACACCACTTCAATTACTGATGCAAAGTTTGCTAAAAGTCGGATCTTCACTGTCACAATTGTGATAAAACACAATGTAGTTCTGCGTGTGTTAGAAATGTTAGCGTGGATGCTAATATATGTTTAAAATTTCTGATGGATCCTGATGGCCAATTACGCTGTTCTCACTCGTTTCATTCCATTCAAACAGATTCCCCAACCCGTCCTTCCTCGTTCCAGTCTTCCTCTTCTCCTCAAACAGGTGAGGAACACCAACCTCCATTTATTTTAACACAACGGTATACTGTGTGTGTATCTTGTCACTATGCAAATGACTTCTCAGTCCTAACATCTTTAATCAATAAAGAAATTAAACTGTCGGTTGGATCAATGTCTTAAGCCTAAGAGGACTTCCACCCATCAACACCCAGTAAGTGGGACATGTAAAGTAAGGCCCTATAGAAACATCGCCAAAAAGTGAATTCATGCCTTGTTTTCAGCAGATTATACCTCTGTAATGCATTATCCACAGGCCTTCCAAAACACTCCATTGACAGACTAACCAAGAAAGAAAAGATTGAGGTATAAATCCAGCTCCAGCCAGCCAGAATTAATTTCATAATTCCACTTATACATGAAGCCCTCAATAACCAGGAACCACATTATTCTGTGAGTTCTTTGTCATTTTAGACCCCATTGTCATTCTGACATTGTCGTCTGTCGACCTTTACGTATGTTATTCTGGGGCATTTCGGATGGTGTGAAGAATGGTGTCGTAGCCCAGTGATGTAAACAGAGGAAAGTTTTCGTAAAAAATGACAAATGTTTGTGTTTCATGCATGCACATTACACATTACACATGTGCATGTGTGCACACTTCCAGGAAGGGTAGCACTGAGTTAAAAGTATGTCAAAAGCAATCACAGATTCAAAACCATGTTTCTGCCATGCTATGTCTAAACGATGTCAAGTATGATAAAGAGTCCAAGGATTCGAGATCCACAAACGAAACATGGGAGTTAAAACAAGTGTTGGTATACTAGAATAATATCAATCCGCTTGCTGATATTTTATTATAGGAATAGATTCATAGAATGTATGTAAGTAAGCTTATTTGCTTTGGCATAACTGCCTGTCAGTCATAAGGTGTTGTATTTTTATTATGTTTCAGTGTATGGACAGGTCAGTGTAGCTGTTCCGGTCCAGGGAATATATGCTGTCGTCACAAAACCCAGGATGGAGAAAGGTAATTAACTTGAGAAACAAAGACTTTAACATCTAAAAATGTAATATATTCGTATTCAAGTTGACCTTCATTTAGACTTAAGTTTGCATCAGTGACATTACTATGGTGTCACATCAAGAAAATGGTGAGAGCCACTGAATTACTAATCTGACATTTATAGGCTATTTTGAGGGTTTGTTCATCTTTAAAGTTAAACTGTGTCTGCTACAGGAAGTTCAGGCCTGAGTGAGAGTTAAAGCTTCTTTTTTAGCTCCCCAGACATAAACCACACGAGAAACCCAGTGACAAAAGAAGGTGGACGGGCCCCTCAGTTCATAGCCGCTCTCATGTCGGCTGATCTTACGGTTATAGGGAGGCTGTTTAAGTCAAGAAGCCACCATGAAAATAGTACACCACAATGCACGTGTTACATTTATTTTTATCAGGACAACAAGTGCTTTAAGGCACCCGGCAGCCTCATGTGTTGTGTGGGTAAGTGAATGGGTGGTCAGTGTTTCATACAATGGGGCCAGTAATCAGAACACTCATACGTCGCAGTAAATTTGGACCCTTATTTTCTTACAGATTCATATTTTATCAGTATAACAGTCAATAACACAGAAGGACACTAAGTCCAAACTGTGATCGGATGAAACAGGGCAACAATTTGTAAAATATTAGTTTAGAATAGAAAAAGTAATCAAATTGGACCCTAATTAAAGTCTAATGAAGTATCTAACACACATATTAAGTTGGGCATCATCTGCATGATAATGATTTAAAAACACAGTCAAAGTTGTGGATGGTGCATTTAAGGAAAATATGTGTTTTTAGAAAAAGTGCCAATAATTTAGGTACCCTACATTGCAGCGTTAGGCCGGTTCTGAGGTCTGTATGTGTGGTTGCGTGTATTTAAATAATTGTTCAATCTTGTACTTTTGAATGTCTCAGGCTCTCTGAACTAAAAATGGTCTCTCAGTCAGATAATGACGAGTCCTTTTAGTTTATGCCTGTTTACACACATGAAGCCTGGGGAAGGCTTGAGGAACAATTCAGTCCACAATGGTAAAGGTAACACTACTGAGCTGAACCCGGGGCAGAACAATCCACTCAGCACTTTTATTATTACTGCCACTTTAAGACTTTAAGATGGATAATTGTTGTGTATTGTTGTGTATGGTGTATGTTGTCAAATGTGCCAAAGCTTAAATTATACGTGTATTTCAATTTCATTCAAATCAAAAATGTATCTGAATCTGAATCAGATGTGTTTTGACTCTTGTCCTGCTGGAATGGCGGGCGACTAAAACATCTTTTTTCATTGGAGAGTAGAAAGATAAATAAATCAATAATGTTAACCTTTTTAAGTCCATAGCTGTGCTTCATTCAGGACACTGAGGTCATGGAGAGTTTAAATCTGCATTTAGTATTTTATAAACTGATTCATTTACTTTAAGCATCAGTATATTTTCTTCCCCTGTGGTCCATCATTCTGCCCAATGTTAGAATGATGTCAAGAGACTTCAAAGCTATTTAGGGTCGTATAGATTTCAGCTTTCAGATAAATGAAAAATTCACAATTTTGAAAGGTAATTTCTCTCCAAAACAGAACCAGGAGGATCCAGTCATTGCACCAGAATTGTAGGTACCAACCCGCTTTTAACAGAAGAGGATCCCTTCTATTATACGATTGATTAGGCAAGACTGACTTTGCTCTATTTTCTGTCTAGAAACAGGGTTTATGCATCCTAATTGTTCTGAACTTCTAAACTGAAGTTTAAATACATCAGCACAAACAAGCGTGTAAATGTTCTGAACATACTGACAGCTGCATCCTTTCCCCCGGTGTATCTTGCAGGTTCCTGAGAGCAGAGACTCCTGACTGAAGAAGGAAGAGATGTAGAACTATGTGCAGGTCCTACGACCACACAGAGCTCTTGAATTAATGCATTTTGTAAAATGTCGACCAAATTGTTTTTAAACTGTAACATTTCCAATCACCCCCATTGCAGAAATAAAGTTTTATAATTTTCTTCTAAACAAAACTGTTTTCAATTTGTTGTATGTGTTTAATAGCGTCAGTTGGGAGAGTTGTCTATGTTCATGATAAAAGACAATATTTCTGTGCTTAAAGAATTATAGATATCGCTGGTTTTGTACATTTGTAGAGAGAGAAAATGTATTCTTAATTAATGACAATGGGAGGTTTCTTTATCATCATCTGAGGGCTTCAGCTAACTCACAGCATCAGTGTCTGAAGCAGTTACAAGAACACAGCTGCTGTAGATTATAATACACTGACTGAGGTCAAGTAGTAAGATAATTACATCCGTTTGACCTGAAACAAATATAGACACATGTGACAAATGGCAGCATCACTTCTAAAGCATGAAGCAAACTCTTTTAGTTTTTCTTGTCAATGTTAGATCACTCGACGCAACATTAGCTTCAGAATGAAATAAAATGAATTTGAATTGAAGTTGATTAGGTGTCTCCATTTCTACAAAATGAAGACGAGATGAATTATGGGTGCTGAAGAGAACAAACAATTAACCCTGACGTTCTGAATTACGATGTGAGGAAAAGTGAGAAAGGAAAATCTGACGACGAGCTGCTACAGCAAGCTTTGCAGAAGGTACGTAAGACAGGAAAAGAGAGATGGAAAAAAGTTGCACAAATTCACACATCCTTGGAGAGGAGTTGGTTTGTGATATTTGCAACACGAACCAGACAATAAGTTAACATACAAACACAACATTCAACCAAATGTATTTGTCTCTTTTGTAGAGGAGTTGATTATCGGCATAGAAGAGTTTGTATAAAACCTCCAAGAGCTTCCACTGGTTTACTTTTTGTGTCAGGCTCGGCCTTATTATGGAAGTGGAAGATTTTCTTGTAAATGTACGATTTTGGAGAATATTACCCCTCCAGCCTAGCATGTCGTCCGCAGAGGGCAGACAGCGGCTCATTGACTGGAGTTCAGTTTTTGTTGATGGATCTTGGATAAAGCCTGCTAACACTACATGAATGCTGGATAACGTTGAAACCGATTATTTCCACACTTCCCTGGATTCAACAAGCAGATAAGCCTGCAGGAAGAGGGCTACGCTGCCATTGCATTATTGCAAATCAATGCCGTAAGTTTATTTCACCAAGTTTCTGAGTCACTGCAGGCCATGATCTCTTAATCATGGCACACATTGTTTAGACCCATCATTCATTAATGCAAGAACAGAGTTCGTATTACAGAACAAACACAAATGAATGTTCACGATGACCTCTCTCCAGTGTAACAGTAGTTATTTATTCCACATCTTCTCATCGGTAACCTTTACACTTACATGAGACACGTGCTATTTTCACAACATTGCAAAGATAATAGTCTTCAATCACAAACTCAGTATGTGTGCTTCAGATGAAAGAGATGCAACACTATTCAGTTGACCACAGTGCGTGTATCTAAAAGCCGCGGCAGCTGTGTGAGAAACATGTGTGAACGTTGTTCTCACACATGTGAACAGAGACGGAACAAGTCAGTTTAACTCTTCGACCATAATAAACTGATTAAAAATAGACAGAGATTCTTTGGGGTGAAGATGTGATCGTTTAAAGCTCGTCCTTCAGTCAGCTGCTGCTCAGTAACCTGTGAGATAAGAACATAATGTAAAAGTATGTCAAGGAAACATGGAAGTGCAGACTTAAGATACAGCCTCATTTTATTATCAAAACACATATTTGTGTGTTAAAAAAAACTGAAGCGAAGGTATGGATTGGTTGACTGATGTATTGATTTAACAAATGTTACCACAGAGCTTATTAATTAAACGTGAACCATTTAAAATTCCTCATTACTGATTACATTTAGGTTACACCTAGAAATACTGACTTCATACAACAATTCAGTCAAACATTTTGATATTATATTTTATTAGTCTTCTAATTTTTAAAAGCATCAGAATCAAAGCTTTGACCAACAAGTAAAAGGAAATGCTGTTGGAAGCGGTGTCAAGTCATATCTGAGTTATCCCATATGTGTGTGTTTGTCTTTGAGTCAGAAACGCTGTAAACTCTGATACATCCGACTTGTTGCTTATGATACAGAAGTGCTGAAACAAGCATCGATGCCTGTGTTCGATTTTTTAATACATTTAAACCCAAATGTATGTTTAGTTTTATATAGTCAATTAACAATATTTTACAATCCACCAGATCATACATCCGTCTTGAGTCTTTCCAATCTCTACGATTCAGATATGATGTGGATGCGGCATAAAAAGCCAGTTTTGAGCTCAGTCTTACCTACGGGATAGTAGAATATAAGGCATGCTCTTTAGTAGATGGGTTGCTACTTGCTGAGGGCTCTGCTTTGACAATAGAAGGAATTATGTCAGCGTGTTGCCAAAATATTGACAAACACTAAATTCACTGAATTTATCACAAAAGACACCATTGAAATGGCTTTTTAATCACAAGTCTCACCCAGGTGTTGAGTGTCACCCGGGCCCACGGTGCAGTAAAGAGCTGTCGATGACAATTCATCCTCATCTGAAGGAGAGACAGTGTTAGTCAGCTGATGAGTAAATATATCAACATCAGTAATAATGCTCTGGATCAACTTAAGTTAAGTTTGAATATCTGTTTGTTCCCTTCAATGCTTTTTCTTTGAACCAGGGATAGTTTAACATTTGAGGTTGTGCACTTTTTTCTCTCGTCTCTTCAAAAAGCTCCCACCATTCAGTCGCAACGTGACAGTAAAACCCAAATGAGTTTAATAATCTCATGTTCTGACTGTTTAATCATTGTGTTATGGCTGAGATTCATTGGGCTTATGAAGTATAATTCCTGTACACAAAACCAATAGATGCATTCAGAGACTAATTCACTAACTGAAGTGCGGTTGTGTTGACGGTTATTACCATTAATGTGCGTGGCAGTTCATTTCTAAACCAAATGATACATTAAGAAATGTGAGCTGTTTTAGTGATTAAATACACAATGTAGATATTGCTTATTGTGGTCTGTATTAGACATCAGGTAGAAAAAGTATGTAGCAGTAGCATTAAAGCAAAGACAATGTCAGGTGAAGTACCTTTCTTCTTCCTCTTTTTTGTTACGACCGCATACGTCACTTTGTCTTCAGCCTCTACAGAGACTGAAGACACTACTATACATCCATTCACACAGTAGATACTGGAGACACATTTTATTTTCATAATAAGCCTTTCGTTTTAATCACAATTTTATTTTCACAAGTAGAGTTCTCATTTGAATCATTGGAAAAAATCAACAGGAAATTAGTGTGTATATATATATATTTACAGTATATATAAAATAAATATCTTACTTTAGGACGCCAACAATATAGCAGTACAGTGATGCATGGTTTGTGTACTCACCTGCTTGATCCGGAGCTGAGCCTGGTCCAAGTGTTAGTGTGGACAGGTAGAGCAAAGCTGGAGAGCAAAGACGGCGTTTGCATTAGTTCCGTGCTTCATTTTGTAACAGTAATATTACATTGATTTGATTCATTTATAAAGGAGTAGAAATAAACAACCGTTGACAAAATTAGAATTGTCCTCAATTGACAAGCGCTTCTATATCAGCAAAGTTGTGAGTTGAATGTACCCCTACCTCTGTGCCAATAATCTCTGCCAAAGTGAAGTAGTCCGACCGCCAACAGCAGAACCATCAGCAAAACGGTGACAACGATCCATGGGGCAGAACTGGAGGAGGACGGACTGGAGGAGGACGGACTGGAGGAGGACGGACTGGTCTCTTCAGTGAGATCAGGAAGAGACTGAATAAACCTAATAACATCACATATATGTTAAAATATTATTCTGAAACATGTTTTACCTCTGACAGTCAGCCAGCTCTCTGCTGATTCTTCACTATCAGGGATTCTGCACTTGTAGAGTCCTTCATCAGACCTAGAAACACTGAGGATCTTGATGTTTCCTGTAGAGCTGCTCCTGATGAGGAGGCCGTCTTTATAGAAAGCAGCCGTGATGTTTGAGGACGTCTTGTCTCTGCAGCGCAGAGCGACAGCGTCTCCCTCCGCCACAGGAAGCACAGGACTCTCCAGGATCACTGAGCCACCTGAAAAACATGCGTTTGATATTTACGTCAAGTCACAGTCATGATTTCTTTATGACAACATGTTGTGTTATTAATGCTAACATACCAGTGACAGTGATGTTGACGCTGTTGCTGCTCTTTACCGCTCCAGTCTCACACCAGTACTCTCCGCTGTCTTCTGGAAAAGCATTTTTAATGATGCAGGAAGACCCCGTTGATTCCAGCTTACGAGTAGTTCTACATGTGAGTTGTTCCCCTTTGAGTCCTTCACAATGGACAATTAGAGACTCGTATTCAAAGAGCTGCAGTCTGTTTGCGACGACACGAGGAAACACTGAACCTGAAACGAAGAGATTAGTTCTCAGACGACATTCAAACTCGTGGCATATAGATGTGATACAATGAATGTGTCTGTACATGAAGACAAAATAACATCATTCCAGTTCACCAAAATCACATCAGAGCATATCTCCCTGTCTACTTCTTATAGAAGATCAACCAACTGGTACTTACCAACTTTCTGATCGAGAGCACACAGCAGGAACAACACAGTCATTGCTGGAGAGACACAGAAAAAGAGCTTAACATCACTGAGACGTGTTCATAGCATCCACATGTTTATCGACCTCTGCAGCGACTTCAGCTGCTCTCATTGGTCTGTTAAATATCATAACTGGTACAGACAAACACACATTATGCACCAAGAGACGACAGAATTGAACAGTTCTAACGGCCTCTTGATCATTCTGCTTTCACTAGCTGGAGACAGAGTCAGTACTCACACAGTCGGATGCAGAGAGCCGTGACCTCCATGTTGTCTCACTGCTGACCGTCTGAACATCAGACTGTGAGAGTGAGTTCAAAAGTGAGAAGAGGTCTCTTCCTGTGTGGCTTTTTTTTATAACTTTGCGCTTTAGATTGAAAACCTCGTGTCAGACACAGAGCTGCTGTCGAGGTGGAAATAGCCTCAGTGGTTAAGTTAGTCTCAGTGGGAGGAGCCAAAGAACAAAGACTCACGTATGAGAAGGACCTTAAACACCTTTCGACAGAAAAGTGAGACCAAAATAAGTATTATAATTAAATTTGTGACATTCTGAATTTAGATTTTCCGTACAGCATTTCGTCAGCAAGTGGGCATGTTGTAAGTCGCATAATACTGTCTCAGCTTGTACGTTCCGTGGTGGTAAGAGTTTCCACAGAGACGAAGAACCATCGTCACCCATAACGACACTTATCAGGTATTTATAGGTGTTTCTCTGGTCTCTCGCAGTGGTTCTCTTAATACATGACCTCTGTTCTCTCATTATATTCATTTTCAAGTTTGAAGGTGCAATTACATGTAAATCTGTCCAGAACTGAAGATGTATAACTGCACTCTACCAAAGTCCAGCAACACGTGTCAATTTCCACTTGTTACATGCTGACAGTCTCTTCAAAATAAACTTAACGGGACATTCAGTTGGGTTTAGACAACAAAACTAGTTGGTTAAGTTTAGAAAAGATCTTGAACTACTTGGTTAGATTCAAGCAACAAAAGTACTTGGTTATCTTTATTACTCCCCAAATTACAAACAAATGTCTGTCTATTGTCCAGCCATGTTGGAGGAAATGTGGGGCAGTAAATGTAAACCACTCATGTATTTTGGCTATGTCCGGAAATTGTACAGTTTTGGGGAAATGTCCATATGGTTATAGTCCAAATTCTGGGCTATGATATACCAAAGTCATTTATCTTTCTCTACTCAGGCAATATGACAGCAGACACTGTGTTAAGAGAAGACAGGTATCTACTGAAGATCTTGCTAGCAGCTTGTAAGAAGGCTATCAGGAAGAGATGGCACAAGGCAGAACCACCATCACAAGATGGATGGCTGAAAATTGTGACTGAAATGTATGATATGGAACTATTAACTCATAGAATAAGAGCTCAAGTGGAGCGATGTCGTGAGAAGTGGGAGAAATGGACGATGTTTACATGTCAACGATAACACAACCTGAATATTTCACAGGAGTTATCATGTTTTTGAAGAGACAGAGCAATCCAGATCCTTTTTTTTATTTTTTATTTTATTTTTTTTAATTTATGTTTACGTTTTTGTGCATGTTTTGTCTGTCTGTCTGGTGAAAAGCAAAAATAAAGTGTGAAAAAAAAAAAGTACTTGGTTAGTTTCAGGAAAAGATCGTAGTTTGGCTTAAAATAACTACAGAAGCGGCGTTGCTTAAGTTGCTTAAGTACAGGAGGTACGTGGCAAATAAATCAACGCTAACTTCTCATTTCTCCTGGAGAAAAGACCAGTTTGACCCATCCGCCTACTGATAGTATGACAGCTGTAGAAGAACAGCCCGAACTCTTTCTGGCTTTATTACATTGATTTCAACACTGTGGTGGCGATCACAAAGATGTTTCATGAATACACCGTCAGTTTCTCTTCCTTCTTTTCTTTTTAGTTCTCACACACACTCAACCACACACACACACTCACACACACACACACACACATATTGGATGCACTACTCCTTGTCTGCCCCCTGCAGTACATCATTCACAGTGCATCAAAAACATTTCGTCCCTCAAACTAATTTATTTTATATACTTCAATTTAAAAGGTCTAGTTACATACTGACCGTTAACTGGTATCAAAGTATTAAATACTGTTCCACGATGTGCTTGTACCATTCAAACGACAACACGGTCATGATACAATTATATACATATTTTTTTCTTAACACTTTTTTAGAGGGTGTAATACAAGCAGGAAGTGAGACGTGATGCTCTGAGGTGCATTTTACTGCACGTCGTCTTTTTATGGCACATTTCACAATCCAAATGTGATCCGAATGCTCAGAGATGTTGTGGTCACTGCAGAGGGTTTCTCACAGTCATGATGAAAGTGGATTGTGAAATGTTCGTGACACGTTGCAGACAGTTTTGCTTTGACTTCTGGGAATCTTTAGCCATGATACAGTCACATGACACACCTGCTTCTAGGCCACGTGGTCAGGACACACACGATAAGAGCAGCAAGTCACGGGTTTGATTCTCTTGGCCGGACAGTTCACTGCATGTTATTCCTCGACTGTCTCTCTCCACTCTCTTTCAATTAAAGACATAAAGTGCCCAAAAATAATCTTTAACAAGGTTGGATCAACCTCATCACACCACGGACGCCATCGCTTGCACTGTATTAAGCCTGCAGTGGATGACCTGATCAAATCATACTTTGCAATTGAATATAGCATAATTGCATTCAAATCTAATTACAGATTACACTACATACGTACTCAAATTCACATGGTGTCTCCTTCTGAAGAGCAGAAGTATGGGAGGTGCCTCCTCTGATAAATACTGAAGATATAACTATGAATGACAGCAAAGCTAATCCAAGATGACTCAATAGTTGAAATGATGTTTTGTCTATTTCCTCCTATCGGTTCATGTTTTGGGCAGAGTTCCCATAAGACAAGATGAGGATGATGATCATGAGACCTGATAGCCTTCCCTTCTGTGGTTCTCTGTCTGTGTCAGCCCTGTGATAGCCTGATGTCAAGGGTGTAACCTGCCCCCCCCCCCCCCCCCTCATGAAGGGATGGAGGAGACCTGGGGGTGTTTTTCTAGATCACCTGATTCTGGTGTATAATAAGTACGAGGACCAAACTCTTTCACGGTTTCAGGTTACTCTGAAAGCAGATGCTGACATTTAAACTCCTAAAAGGGTAAGAATCTGTGTGTATGTATATATACATTTGAAACATAGTATTTTATTCGGATTAGAATTTACAAAATGTGTAGCAATCCTCTACATTGTATCAAAGCTTTGTGACTTACTTCCTTAATTGAACCACGTGATGATATGTTTCTTGAGAGTTCCTCGTACCAGTCGGGACTTTCTAGGATTGAAACTCATTCTCTTTCTGTTGCCAAAGAGGGAAAGAAGAGACACTTCATAAGTGAGATGGATCTGCGTGAGGCAAAATGGAAATCAGGTGAGTAAGACTTTTTTTAAAAATCATTTAAACATGAACTCTAACTGAAAGCTTTATTTTGCGATCATGCGAACACTTAATTTTCAATCTGGTCTGGTTTGCAGTGAAGAGGCCGAGGCATTGAGTCAGCTTAGTTCCATGATTTATTCCCTGTGATTCAGACCCATTGAAGATATCAGTGCTGTACTTCTGCTTTTCCATCACAGTTTTCATTACACTGCTCGCTGTGTGATGACGTATGATGAAAGGAGGAGAGGCACATTTTTAGCTGGACTTCATAAGAATGCATTTATCACAATGTCCAGAAAAATTTGACGTTGCGAAAGAAACTCCTGCCAGACAGAAACTTTATTGACTGTTGGACTTATTCTGAGTCTGTCTTCATGACAGCCTCAGGTACGTGTTGGTTTATGCGATGAGGAGAAAGTAAAGTCTTTCACTCTAGTTGCTTTGGCTCTAGAAAACTCTTTCACACTTTGGCAACCAGAAAAAAGAGCAAGTATGCTCAATAAAGAATCAATAAAGATTTTAAATATCTTGATAAAAGTTCCCTATTTGGATGTGCTTCTCTCTCTCTTTGTGTTTCCAGCTGCTGTCAGTGTGCTGCTGTTCATTCTCTACCACAGCAACACTGCTGCTGCCGTCAGCCTGAAGGAACATCTGGCTGACTGTCTGAAGGACAATGACTACAAGGAGCTGCTGCACACGGTGAAGACCGGCCTCCCTCACATAAATACATCTCATCATGTGGTTATCGTGGGAGCTGGCATCGCTGGACTGACGGCTGCCAAGCTCCTGCAAGACGCAGGACACCAGGTACATGCAGCAGGATGACACTTTAGAGCTTCACAAATATCAGCAACAATGTTGACAGTAGTAGCAATATTCAATGTAGTCGTTTCATAGTACTCGTGGTATCAGCAATAGCTGGAGTTGTAGTTGTATTAATCTGTTCTGACAAGGTGACCATAGTGGAGGCTAGTGGTCGTGTTGGAGGACGAGTGGAGACCTACAGGAATGAAAAAGAGGGCTGGTATGCTGAACTGGGAGCCATGAGGATCCCAAGTTCTCATCAGTAAGATTGTATTTTTTGAGTTGAACATTTACATAAAATAATGTGAATGCAACTCTCACAGTCTAACATGATTTTGTAAAAGGGATACAGTGCTTCAAAATATGACTTGGCAGTAGATACATCTCATTTTCGGGGCCAGTGGAGGATACCAGTGTTATCGCTGGTGTGTTGGTTACTTAACTAAAATCAGAAAAATTATTCAGGGCTGCCTACACATCAAGTGTGTCAGAGGGATCTTTATTAATTTACTGTCTTTGCCGCACACCTTACATACCTTGTAGAAACTCTGCCACTATCACCTCCTCTGTGAACAGAATCGTCCACTGGTTTGCTGAAAAGCTGGACGTCAAGCTGAATGAATTCATCATGGATGACCCCAACACCTTTTACTTCGTTAATGGGTTGCTGAAGAGGACGGACGCAGTGCAAAAAAACCCTGACATCCTCAAGTACAACGTTAGTAAAAGTGAGAAAGGAAAATCAGCCGACAAGCTGCTACAACAAGCTTTGCAGAAGGTACGTAAGACAGAGGAAAAGATGGAGAGATGGAAAAAAGTCACACAAATTCACACATCCTTGGAGAGTAGTTGGAAAACGATATTTGCATCTCTAACCAGACAATTAGTTAACATACAAACACAACATTCAAGCTAATGTATTCGTCTCTTTTGTAGAAGAGTTCATCATCGGCATAGAGGAGTTTGTATAAAACATGGTGCAACATAGCTGTTATGATAGCCTCATCCATTTTGGACCTTCCGAGTGCAGATGCCGATATACTTTTCCTTCCCAAGCAAGTTGACTAATTGCCGAGTTTAGTTTAGTTTTACACTGTTACCACCAGTAAGGTTGAAGCAGGATGTGTTTAAAATCTTTAGTTTTAGAAAATTAGACGAAGAAAACAAACCAGTTGAGCTAACATGTAACATTTAGCATCTTAGTCAGGCAGTCACCAAAGTAATCTTAATTTACCCTCCAGTGAAAATAATACTTCACTCTGGACAAAAATATTGGATTTAACAGACCCCATTGCATTGCTGCTAGGTGGCTTCATAATTCTTTGGTTTGTGTGCTCCAACCTCCAAGAACTCCCATTGGTTTGCTTTCTGTGTCAGGCTTGGCCACATAGTTGAGTTACACATTCATGGTTCATTAAAAAAAAAAAATTCAAAGCTCACTTAGTGAATGCTCATTGATACACCATCAGCTCAATAGATGATTCAATTGACTTCATCAATGCAAGTGATTTATTTTCTTTTTCTGTCTTTTGTAGGTCAAAGATGAAGTGGAGGCTCATGGCTGCAGGGCTGCACTGATAAAATACGATCGTTATTCTGTAAAGGTAAGACACAATGTGATGTGTACAAATCCTGTAAAATTAGAACACTGTTGGGTATATGAATTATGGGAATCACTAATAATATTTTAGTGTATTACTAATAGCATCAATTAGGTGTGCCATTTCCGATGGTTCACCATTTGAAACAGATTGCTCAAACTTCCCACCACCTATATCTGACAAGTGGAAAACATTTTATCAAATAGGTTTGTTTTAATAAATTGTAAACCTTCTTGCTAAGCCCGAATTCAGAAAAACAACTTTGAAACTTTGTTTATTTCACAGGACTATCTGAGAGAAGAAGGAGGTCTGAGTTCAGAAGCAGTGAGGATGATTGGAGACCTGCTTAATGAACAGAGCCTCATGTACACTGCGCTGACTGAGATGATTTATGACCAGGCTGATATCAATGATGACTTGAAGTGAGGACTGACACCCCACACTGCCAGCTATTCAAAATGTGAAAACGTTTGCACAGTAGAGCTCAATAATATTAAACCACTAGCCAGAAAAAGTAACGAAAATCAAACAGTTGTCATGAAAGGTTTGGAAAACTGATGTTGTACTGTACACCTCTTTGCAGATGACACCGTGTCATACATTTTTGTATTCACAGTTTAGTTTTTCACTTTATCCACACATTAGCATTCGTTGGGTTGTGTTTCTGGCCACCCATCAAATATACGTCCAATATTAACTTACATAGCTATGCTTTGGTTTTCACCAAATTATCCGGCTCTTTTGAAACTACATGTTCACCAGCAAGTCACTACTTTGTTGGAACTGGGCAGGAAGTGTACAGAAGGTTTACCAAACCAGAAAACTAAGACAATTCTATGTGGAGATAATGTTAGTTTGTCTTAGATTTGTGGTGTAACAGTCGAGTGAATCCAACTTTGACTCTGATATTGGCAGCCTTGAATTAATGTCAATTCAAGGCTGACAAGAATGACTGCAGGTTGCTCTCCTAGTCTGCATCATAATCTATATATATATACTGTAAATACTTTTGCTTAAACAGCATACAGACTCATTGCAAATCTCTCTCTACTAGAATGCATTCAATAAGAGAATCTATTTGTCTTTTTGTTTTTAAGGTACTCAGAAGTGACTGGTGGGTCGGACCTTCTCCCCAAAGCTTTTCTTAATGTCCTCAATGTCCCAATTCTTTTCAACTCTAAGGTCAAACGCATCAGACAGTCAGATAAAGGTGTAACTGTTTCGTATCAAAGAGACCAACAGGCCAACAGTCTTTCTGCCGACATCGTTCTGGTAACAACCACAACCAAAGCAGCCCTTTTCATGGACTTTGTTCCAGCTCTCTCCGTTAACAAGATGGAGGCACTGAGGGCAACCCACTATGACAGTTCTACTAAAATCCTCCTTACCTTCAGCGAGAGGTTCTGGGAAAAGGATGGCATCCGAGGGGGAAAGAGCATCACTGACGGGCCCTCACGTTACATCTACTACCCCAGCCACAGTTTCCCAACAAATAAGACCATCGGTGTCCTCCTGGCTTCCTACACCTGGTCTGACGACTCCCTCCTCTTCTTAGGTGCCAGCGATGAAGACCTGAAAGAACTGGCTCTGAGAGATTTGGCAAAGATCCATGGTGATCATGTCAAGTCTCTCTGCACAGGGGTGTTGGTGAAGAAGTGGAGCATGGATCCTCACAGCTTGGGCGCCTTCGCTCTCTTCACACCCTACCAACATTTAGAGTACTCTAAGGAGCTCTTCAGAAGTGAAGGCAGGGTGCACTTTGCTGGTGAACACACAGCCTTCCCTCACGCTTGGATCGAGACATCCATGAAATCTGCAATCAGGGCTGCTACCAATATTAACAAAGTGACTGTCTTCAATTTAAAAACCGCTAAATGTCCACCACGAGATGACCTCTAGGTTCTGCATGACCGAGTCTCAGCAACTGTGTACTATGGTATTCATAAAAAGATCACAAAAAAGTGCAACATATCTGGCTAATGCCACAGAAATGTACTATGTTGAAATGTGTCTGTCATAGAATGAAATTTGTTTCATAGTATACAAATACAAATATATCAATTTCATTAAGATTGAAAACAATCCCCCAAAAAACTTTATTTGAATATACATTTAATCATCAACCTTCCCATCCAGCCAATACTAGCTCACATTGCCAGGATGCCACTTTATCACTGACACATAGAAATCCATTTATGTTCATCTAGAGTCAGCAATTAACGTAGCCTGTATGTCTTTAGCCTGTGGGAACACACCGAGCACGAAAGAACCCAACCAGCCGTTGGATTTGAACCCTGGACCTTCTTGCTTCAAAGTGTCACTTAATTAATACAAATATTTGCTTCCTCATAATCTTTCTCCACCAACACTTCTGTATTATACATAATCAATCAGGGGACACAGGTATGCTTGTCACATGGTACATACTGTATGTTTGTTGTGGCTGTGATTCACAGAAATAAAAATAAAACAAATGGTGCATGCAGTACTTTATTTTTATGTCTAATGACGAATGCACCCGTCACATTCCAAATGTGATCATTTTAACTGATTTTCATGTGGATGCTTGGTAACACTACTAAGTGACTATTGTTGCAATAATATGTTCATATAATTTAACAATTAAAGGTTGTTTGGTCAAGTCTGTATCACTAGCTCGGCTGTTTTTACTTTGCTGTGTCTCCAGACACTTCTCACTTGCCCCAGGCTCATGCATTTCTGAGGAACTCTCCAGACCTGCCATTCCCCATCCATCCACCAGATGCCCCTCAGACTTTCCCACCCAGTCACAGTCACCTGACTCTTACACCCAACTGCTCACCTGTTCATCATTCCCCAATTACCCCCACAGTATTTGTACCAGCCCATCACCACCTGCTTCTGACCACATTGTCAATATTCCTTGCTGCTTTTGCTTTCTGTCCCGTTCCTGTTAACCTGTGGTTTCTCACCTGCTTCTGTCTGGATGTGCTCCCTTCACTTGTGAGCTTATGTATCATGATTTTACCATTAAATCACTTAACTGTTGCTGTCTGCCCAGGTTGCATTTGGGTCTTTTTCCTTGATGCCTACCTGACCGTTTGCATCCTACTACTACCACTTGGAGTGGCAGAAGACGAAGCTTTCAACCGTTACTTTTCGTGAACAATTGTACCTGTTTATCTATTACTTGCTGCTAATTATTTTAAATGCTTATCCTTTCTTAGCATACTACTATGACTACTACTACCAATACCTTTATACACGATTTTTAGATTATTGTGATGTAATACCTTGTCAAGTACTTCTTCTGCTGGGTTTTTATATCCATAAACTATTTCCTAAAAATGTGTTGTATCAACACCAAAACGCACTGCGGTGGATCAGATACATAAAGTACTCTCTATACTTCCTTAAACACTAACCCAGTTTAAAGTACCATGTGACTGTGAGAAGGACAGAGGTGGTTAGCAAATAAAATCTAAGATGAATGACTTTGCTCCGATTAAAAAGTCCTTGTTGCACTTCCTCAATGCAGGTGCTTTTCTGGCAAAGTTCCCATGAGATTAAAAACGGCCTTCATGATGATGTTGCACGAGTTGGTTAAATATGAAACTGAAAACCAAACCATGGTGGTAAACAGAGACAGAGTCATGCCTTTTGTGGTCAGCCTGGTCAGATGAGAGAAATATTCCAGCATTGAGACAATTTACGGTATATAAGAGATTATAACTTCACATCGGGTCACTGTAACGTCAGCTCTCCTTGTTTAAGCTCCACAACAGGTAAGAACCCTTTCATCTTAAAAAAGCATTTTTATAATCGTACTACGAATATATCAGCATAAGAAATTATCTGTTTGTTTTTCATCTAAAAAGAGTTTAATTTTAGTTTAATTTAAAACACATTACACTGACCCTGAATGTAAAGTTACATCACTGCAACAACTTCTAATAGAATTGAGTGAAAGTAAAAGATTAAAAGAAATATCAAAACATAAAACAGTGCAAATTAAAATAAATGTTAGTACAAATATATTATATAAATATTATATTTAAGACAGCAACAGCACAAAGGAATCATTCATGTAAAACAGAAACATACTTTTAATACAAAGAATTAGAAGACGACAAACACACAAACCTGAACACTGTAACTGCTGTTTATCTTTGCATCTGCATCTATTCAACAGATGCAAGAACCATGAACATGTAAACGAAAGTGAAACTTAATTCAGTCTGCTCTGTCTGTGGTCTCACTGTTGAGCTGAGTTTGTTCCTGTGAACGTCTCTGGTGACTGAGACTGAGCACCCCCCCCCCCCCCCCCCCCCCCTTTTATTTCTGTTTCTATTCATTTGTCACCAAAGACGGAAAGGAAACAAGCTTCCAAACTGAGATGGATCCACATGTGGTGAAATGGAAATTATGTGAGTATTGTTGCCGTAATATTGTGTTTCCTTTTATTTAGACAAAGTATTGTCTAAATAATCTGAACAGTTTACTGCCAAGTACGTTGCACATACAAGGAATTTGACCGGGTGAATGGTGCATAACAATAAACTCAGAGCAATAGTATGTGACATAATTTAAGAATGGAAGACTATTAAATGGTAAACAAACAAATAACTATGTTAAAACAAGTATATTATTAAAGTGGCAAGTGTGTATTGAAAGAGAAAAGATGTGCAAGTGTGTGTAACTGTAGGACATTGTCCTGGGATGTAAGTGTCTGAGTCAGTGGGGGAATACTTTATAATTCCCTGAAGAGTGAGCAGATCAAATATCTGAGCTAAGCAATCAGACTGCCCCTTGTCATCATGGCATTCAATTTCGTTTTAAATGTTTTAGTCATTAGTCTTTGCTTTCAAATATGTGACGTATGTGTCATCACTTCCTTGATCTGTTTCCTCCTCTGCAGTTTTTTAAATGAGTAATTCTGCTTAACAGCAGTAAGGTTTCGTTTCCCTGCATGAGGACGAACGAGGAGAGTCTTCACTGGACTACACAGGAATATTCTGTGTGTCACATGCTGAGCAGATCAGCTGACATCAACACACTGGCTTTTGACTGTGTTCACGTTTTCTGGACTCATCCATGCACAGTTATTCCATATGTCATCATATAATAGAATAATCCAGACAGAGTAGTAGATGTCTGATCATATCAGGTTAGATTACAGATCATTTTCAATGACCAAGATGGACTAAATGTTAAAAGAGTCTTATTTTTCGCTGACCATTAAACTTAATAAATCCATTTGATCGCCCAAAACAGAAAAAATATGATGAAATGGCGACAAAGAGGTTTATTTTCTGTTGTAGTAGCAGAACTGGTGAAGAAAGAATGATCCATAGTCATCTCCTTGGGTTTAAATTGAGCTTTTTTACAAATAACACCAAATTCAAAGTAAATCCATACCAAATAAATCTACATTGTTCTCCTTGAATATAATAGCAACACTATCCAGGCACGATCACAAAGCCCTAAAATACAAGTTAGAGTTTCACAGAGAGAGCGAGAGACCAGAACTGTGGGTTTCTTTTGAAGAAGGAAAACCTCTTTTCTGTTTCAATTTCCCTTGAGCTCTAGACCGCCACACCTTTATTGTCAAGGCTTCAAAAAGAGGCGAGTTCACATGTTGTGTAGCAGCAGACGGAGAGGACGGAACCCTGTAGAAGAGATTACAGCTAAAGACTCACAGGCATGGAGGAAACCCAGCTACCGTTCATGGGAGCTGTAGTTCTAAGTAAAGTTACAGAGTTAAATGATGATGTTGTAAGCTTTCACTTACTATTCAGGTGAGTTAATGCAGCCAATTGTTCTCGGAATCTTCACTTTATGACTTCTTTTGTGTTTTAAGGGGAATAAAGAACAGAGCAGGTTTTTTTGTTCAGTGTCTCTCCTCAAATCACTTTTTTTCAAGCTGACTTTGGCTTCAGTCTTCTGGCTGAATTAGATATCCCAGGATTAAGCAACGGTATGAATCGTTTGACGTATTCCCTGTTGGAGTAAAGTGGTGTCTTTCCCCTCTTTGTGTTTCCAGCTGCTGTCAGTGTGCTGCTGTTCATTCTCTACCTCAGCAACACTGCTGCTGCCGTCAGCCTGAAGGAACATCTGGCTGACTGTCTGAAGGACAATGACTACGAGGAGCTGCTGCACACGGTGAAGACCGGCCTCCCTCACATAAATACATCTCATCATGTGGTTATCGTGGGAGCTGGCATCGCTGGACTGACGGCTGCCAAGCTCCTGCAAGACGCAGGACACCAGGTACATGCAGCAGGATGACACCATAAAGCAACTTTAATGTTCTGACCACCAGGGGTCAGAAAAAGACAAGATGAAATGTGCAGCCACCACAAATCACAGGCTGGCCAGCTCATATGCAGAAATCACTTTTTGTTCAAAGCTACTGCAGCAATCCTAAGATGCACTACTTATAATTCTAAATCATAAGTTAAAACATGCACAGAGGGTAAATAAATGCACATTTTGTTCCACCTTCTTTGTTATAATCTCTGATACAAAAGGAAAACTGTAATGGTTTATTAAACTGCAAAACTGTGTAAATGAGCCAATTTTAAGGAACTAGTTTGGATTTTTTTTTAAAGTGTGGTTGTATGAGGTTCCTCTCCACAGTCAGTGTATTACTACAGTAGATAGAGTTAAAACAGTCAATGTCAGCTATATTTAGAATATTTTCACCTCTTTGCCTTTCTGACGGGGAACTGAAACTGTTAACTTTGCTCTCTTCAAAGATACAAAACAGTGATTCTGCCTCTCAGAACACAGCAGCTGCTGGTCTACCGCTGCCTCCATCGTTTAGTTTCTGTTGTGTGACTTTTTTGAATCCAAACTAATCCTGAAAACACCAAAGTCATACAATAACACAAACTAAGTGATGGATGCGGTGGTGGTTTCTTGTTTTCAAATCCGGAATCAGACACTTAGGGTTAAGCCCTTTATTTAACTGTCGTGACAAGGTGACCATAGTGGAGTCTAGTGGTCGAGTTGGAGGACGGGTGGAGACCTACAGGAATGAAGAAGAGGGCTGGTATGCTGAACTGGGAGCCATGAGGATCCCAAGTTCTCACCGGTGAGTGAAGCTGTGTCTTAAATGAGCAAAACAACAGTGTTTGAACCTTTAGTCAGTTAAAAATGCTCCTTGTTGGGTAGCTAGCATGAGCAGCGACACGTAACTAGTAAAAGAAACTTGAGCATCATCAAACAATTCATTTCATCTTTGGTTTGTGCACAGTGTGGACATGCCACAGTCATAAGCCCTTGTTTGCAATGTCTTTAGAATGTAAAAGCTACATGCCAGCATCAAGTGTCTCATCTCTGCACAGCATCGTCCACTGGTTTGCTAATAAACTGGAAGTCAAGCTGAATAACTTCATCATGGAGGACATCAACACCTATTACCTGGTCCACGGGCTGCGGAAGAGGACGTACGCAGTGAAAGCGAATCCCGACATCCTGAAGTATAAACTTCCGAGAAGAGAGAGGAGGAAGTCAGCCGACCAACTGCTACAGCAAGCTCTGCAGAAGGTACTTTGTGTTAGAGGGCAGAAAGGAGCGACGCAGCACACGGCTTATTCTGTGGGAATCTGATTCCAATACGAGCTGAAAGATATTGTTCTAAACAGAACAACTTTATTAACATGTCGGCACTTTTGAGTCAATTGATATCCCCTTAAATGTCATGTAGTAAATGTTATAATAGCTGTTTTTCGTTCCCTATTGCTGAAACCTTTAGTTTTTTTTCTAGAATTTTAGAGGCTGAATGCAATTTTTTGTTGTTGAACTTTTATAGGTTATTAAAACAAAGCATCAATATATACACAAAAAATACAAGTTAAGTTCCCAGTATAATGGATTCCCAAATATAATGGATTTGATTATATGGAGGTCAAAATATGTTTATTGAATAGAACTGAAACATTTGACTGAATAATGAATATTTTTAAGATGTTTCCTGTTTTATTTTGAATTTCTCTGCCTCTTCTGTCCTGTGTTCACTTCACTTCCTGTTTTTTGTGTGTATGTTAGCTCAGTTTTAACCAAAACCCAGAGCTGCGTAAAGTTAGATATTTTATATCCTGCATTGCCCCGAGGCTTCTGTGTGCAGAGGCACCACTGTAAACAACAGCTGGATCTTTTCTGTAGGTGAAAGATGAAGTGGAGGCACATGGCTGCAGAGCTGCTCTACGGAAGTACGACCACTATTCTGTAAAGGTAAATCACAACGTGATCTCATGGAATTCCACAAACGAGCACCAAGTCTGACACTCTGCTGCAGAAACAAATGATGTGAATGTTCTGTTCCCCCAATGAAGATTGGACAAGTATATGGGACAGTAGAACATATTCTCAGCTGATCTAAGGTCACCTGAGAGAGAATCATTTAAGATTACGATTCAAGAACAGATTGAAATCGAAATGTAGAAAACATTTGCGTGTTCTTTCACAGGAGTATCTGAAAGAAGAAGGTGGCGTGAGTCCAGAAGCGGTGAGGATGATCGGAGACTTACTCAATGAACAGAGCCTCATGCACCTGGCGCTGACTGAGATGATCTACATCCAGAGCGACGTCAGCGACAGCACCACGTACGATTGGTTGATTTAACACATTTGTGCATTTACGTTTGTCCCAAAAGATGTTGTGTTTTAATTCAAAGCCGGGGTATACTTGAAACAAGTGGGGAGAAGAGAGCACAAATGCCTCAAAGGCATTCAGGGTGCTGCACTCGTTTCAACCAAAGAGATCTCACTCTCTCTTTTGTCAAATACTGATGGTTAGACAGATACCAACGCGCTTTCAACTAACTCCAACGTAAACCCACCCGCATCTTTATTAGACGGTCTGAGAAAATAACAGTTTGAAGAGCGAGATAGTCCACACAGGGCGGACAGTAAGACAGGTGGATGGGTCAACCAATCGCGGGACGTCCGTCCAGGAGGCCGCTGTTTGTTTTCTGTGCAAAACTGAATGTAAAGCTTTGCAGATGCCGCGCAAGCTCCGAGCATGCACAACGGCATTTATTATCTATGTTCATTGTATTATTCTCCTAAACACCAGAGGGCCTACAAACAAAATGAACTGTGAAGAATCAAAAAGACAACAAGGCAAAACGCCATAAACCAACCTCCACTAAGGCGAGGAGGGATTGTAATTATCTATAAACTCATATCTCATATTCATGGACTACTTTATTGTCTTTGTACAAACCCTGTATATAAAGAAGTCAAGTGTTACATGCATTAGAAAAAATACGAAGGTTGAATATCATGTAAACTATTTGATTTGGCTGCAAAATATTTACTCAAATGAAGATTTTTAAGACCTCCTGTTTCTAAAGCATCTAAACACCAATTGACCTTCTTTGTATAATCCCAGTTTATATTCATGTGAGTCGCTTGTCACCCACTAGTCACTGGAGTCATTTGTCAAGTGGTTTTGTTGCTTAACCCAAACCTCCGGTGACAAGAAACTGTACATGTGGAAACTGACACGCCTCACCTGACACATCCAAAACTGACACTGGAGGGGAACGTAGAGCATCTTAGTTTGAAGCTTAGGGCCACTGACCAAACCTTCGGTATTTGACGAGTTGGGAGTGAGAATGTGTTGTTGTGACAGAAGTTCAAATCTTGCCTACTTTACATACTTATGGTTGTGCCGAATAAAAGGGACTAAAAATCTTTCCTTTTGTTTTGAAGGTACGACGAAGTGACCGGCGGGTCAGATCTCCTAACCAAGGCTTTTCTTTCTGTCCTTGACGTCCCCATCCTCCTCAACTCTAAGGTCAAAGGTATCAGCCAATCAGATGAGGGTGTCATTGTATCCTATCAGACGAGCCACCAGACCTCTTTGACAGACCTTTCTGCTGACATTGTTTTGGTGACAACCACAGCCAAAGCAGCCCTCTTTATGGACTTTGATCCACCTCTCTCCATCAGAAAGATGGAAGTCCTGAGGGGGGTCCATTATGAAAGCTCCACTAAAATCATCCTCACCTTTCGCAACAAGTTCTGGAAGGAGGATGGCATCCGAGGGGGAAAGAGCATCACCGATGGGCCCTCGCGTTACATCTACTACCCCAGCCACAGTTTCCCAACAAATAAGAACATCGGTGTCCTCCTGGCTTCCTACACCTGGTCTGACGACTCCCTCCTCTTCTTAGGTGCCAGCGATGAAGACCTGAAAGAAATGGCTCTGAGAGATTTGGCAAAGATCCATGGTGAGCATGTCAGGTCTCTCTGCACAGGGGTGGTGGTGAAGAGGTGGAGCATGGATCCTCACAGCTTGGGCGCCTTCGCTCTCTTCACACCCTACCAACATTTAGAGTACTCTAAGGAGCTCTTCAGAAGTGAAGGCAGGGTGCACTTTGCTGGTGAACACACAGCCTTCCCTCACGCTTGGATTGAGACATCCATGAAATCAGCAATCAGAGCTGCTAAGAATATTAACAAAAAGTCATCTAGAACTCAGCATGACGAGCTCTAGAGTTTTAAATCTAGCACTTTTGCTTGGTTGCTTTAGAAATGAGGCCCATGAGGATTGTCCAGCTGAACTCCACATGAAACTGGTGGATTTTCAGCACAGAAAATGGTTTAATGTTGATTGGTGAAAGTATAATCAGATGTAACTCACTTGAAATCAATAGTATGTGCACCACTAATGTCACTCCAAGCTTGATGTTTGTGTCGATCAAATAGGTGCTAAATAACAAGAACCACTGCTATCTTTCCCCTCTACCTTAAATATGTTTCAACTCATGGTGCTCAGAATTCTTCTCCAAAATGTAGAAGCGCAAAAATGAGAGGCAATTAAAGAGCTTTAAGAATGTATAAAATGCCTCCTGCTGTTAATAGCAAGGTTATGCTGCACATTATTAAAGGACAACAAGCACTCCACGATCTTTGTCGACCTCAACTGACGGCTTGAGGGCATTACAGTAACAATAATAACTGTCATTTTCAAACCTGACCTTCATAAGTTATTACACTTAATTGTGAGAATCTGTAACCTTTTCACAAGTCACTCAGGAAGGACCAAATACTGGCAAAACAAAACTTTAAAAACAAAACCACAGCAAAAGGCTCACATTGAGAAATTATTTATTTTGTCGATTGCATAAAAGACAACAGCATTGACAAATGATCATACAGAGAGAGAAAGAGCAAGAAAGTGACACTGTAATACACTGATGTGTAATTTAAGAGCATGACAATTAACGTAGTGCATAATAAAAGACGTCATTTATAAATACGAAATGTAAAAAATTTAATAAAATATGAAAAACAAACAAACAAATTAAGAGTATGTTTAAACAAGGCCAGCTGCTGTTAGTTTGGTGCAAATATACAATTTTAGTTTAGTTTTAGTAAATGAGACACTGAAGGTTGATGGTGTCACTCAAGGGGATACCTTGTGAGTCCAAAACAAAAAAAAACTGTTTTTTAAATAATTGAACACTGCTCTTTATACATGAGACACGTACTTGCATGTATACAATTATAAATAATTTACCAATATCAAGCTCAAATTGAGTGAATGTTGAGGTATGGGTGAAGTACATCTTTGATGAGAACAGCTGCATATGAGGGAGTAAGTGCATAGCATTATGTTAGCTAGCTATGCTATGCTAGCCTCCTCAGTACACTTCTTTAATCACAATGTTAACATCAGAGCTTTAGTTGGTGAACAGGTATTATAAAAGAAAATAACAAGATTTGGAAGTACAAGGTTTCCACCCCACAGCAGGAATATGGTATTGTTACTTAAGCGATATGTGTGGATCTACTCAAGATTTTACATTTTAAAGAATTCTGTTTTGTATACAATTAGAATGTTAAAAAATGTGTTATTTGTAAGTTTCAGTTATTGGACTTGATGGCTGAATTATAAATTGTATATTTACGTGCACAAATTAATGAATTGAGAAAAATAAAATTTCGGTGTCGATGAAAATCAAATATAACCCCTTAACTCACATCACTGTTCTTGAGGGAAGCTGCTGCAAACCTAGTAATTCTGGGCCACTATGATCACAATAAATACCTGAAGGGACTACTGTATATGCAGACAATATAACTGTATATGCAGACAATATAACTGTATATGCAGACAATATAACTGTATATGCAGACAATATAACTGTATATGCAGACGATATAACTATGAAGACGATATAACTATATGCAGATGTTTAAACTTTATACACAGACGATATTACCTGCTATATTTCCTTTGTTTTATCTAATATCAAATCTAAACTTCTATAATACAACTCATTGTCTGAAATCCAATGTCTAACGTAATAAAAGTCCCCTCTGATCCTGTCCAGTTGTTGTCTTTACTCGTTGCTTTAACGGCAACAGAGCAGTTTTCCTTCTCTGTGTAGAAACAGCAAAGGTAAAACCAAACTGCTGGGCAGAATAAACCAGTTTGCAGATACCAGCGCCAAACACCTGTCACTGTGGTTCAGCAGCTGTGAGTTGCTTAGAGCAACACAAACGAGAAAATCGACAAACCACAACCACAGAACTGCCATAATGGCTGTGACTGTATGGAAAGCTCTCTGCTTTGATCGATCTACTCGCTCTCTTTCCCCGCCCACCTCCCCTGGCCCTGGACGAATCAGAACACAGAGAACACAAAGGCTGCAGAAAGTTATGACAATTAAAGAGAAGACCAATGAGCAGAAAAATGGGATGACGGGAAGATCAGGGATGAACAGAACTGTTAAACCACCCCATCCACAGCACAGCAGCCAAACACATACAAGGCTGATATTTCGCATCTTGACCCCACCTGACTGTCTCATCCCCAGATAGGTGACGGGATGAACAGCCAGGTATCGTTCCACACAGGCCAGGGTGTGAAAGCACATCTGTCCTGGTAAAACCATAGAAGACACATAAACCCCCACTGTGGCCCCCTCTGAGAGACCAGCATACATGGCACAAAAGGTGCCATGTATGCAGATTATTCTAAATCATGGGTTACAACTGTCGGCTATTTGAATCTCTGAACAACAAAAGCATGAACAAAAATTGAATTGAATTCCCAAATCAAAGTTAGTAATACACCACATTAGTGGAAGACGTCACTCTATCTTTGTCTCTCACACACGTATGTCTTTCTACACTTGTACACAATGCATTCCCTATCCCCTAACAATAACCATCACATCTAAATGCCTAACCCCAATACTAATACTAAACCTAACCTGAACCTAATTCTAAACTGAACCTTAAAAACAAGTCTTAGCCTTCAAACAAACCTATTCAGTGGTGAGGACCGTCCAAAATGTCCTCACAATACAGGTGTCCTCACTGCAAGCATTTTAACCTGGTCCCCACAAAGATAGCAAAACAAGGCAACACACACATAGCAAACAGACTGCGTCATGGCTGGATGCCGCAGTTAGATTTAAATACACACCTCCTTGTCTATAAGTCATCTGAATGCTGTCAAACATTAATCTTGATGATTAATTGATGGTTTGTTAATGTTTTAATTGTATATATTACTATTTGCAGCAGCAGCAGGTGTAGATGAGCTAACACAGTGAGGCAAGTGATAAGACCGTGGACATGAGCAATCCTCACAATTATCTAAAGACAAAGACAAAGGAAAGAGACAACACATTCAGATCAGAATTTGCACAAAACCAAACCACAACAAATGGCTGCCATTAAGGAATGGATGCTTTATTTGAGTGGTGAGCGTGTGTGAGTATTTAAGAGACGGTCCATAACAGTGAACAGACATGACAGATAGTAAATACAGAAAGAGAGAAGTAGCAGGCAAGTGACACTGCAAGAAATCGGTACTTTAAGAGCTGTGTTCCAAAACACTGCATATCCATTTGAGGAAAAAAACTAAATTGATGAGCAATGATGTTGATCTAACGGTGTAAACCGACATTGATACACACCCAAGCCACATGTGTGAATATCTATGATGACAAATGTAATATTTTCCTTTTGTGTTGACTAAGGAATTTCTTTTTTTCTAATTTGAAAATGCACGTAGTTCCTTCAAATGGATGTGTAGTCTACAAATGAGCTATTTGTTTGAAATGGTTATTAACTCTCTTTTACTTATGCTCGCAATAAATTTCAAATCAAGATTACTGAGAAGGCAATTCCATCATATCAACTTTGAAACAACATTCATATTAGTGACGTTAAGGCTGAATCTCCAGCAAACAAGGCCCGGATCACTTTAAGAAACACAACCTGATGTGGTTGAAACAATCAAGAGAGCCAACAATTCCAAAAATCTGAAGATTTAGCAGCACTATCTGATGCTTTAACAAAAGTCAGAGAATGTACTTTTAACAGACTGACAATCGGCACAATAAGGGAAACGACATGAACTCCTTTTTGGGACTCTGACAGCTTTCATTTTGATTCATTATTTTTTATTGAACATGCACTTATCATACTGTTTTTGTCTTGGCTATCTGTAAAAGAGAAGATCGTTAGCATTCACCATTGAAACCAATTGCTACAAACAGCCAAGAAATACCGAGTTAGCTATTAACTGCAGTAGTTGCACCCTGTGTTACAAAATAGACAGTATTAGCTTTTCAAAATAAACCTCCTTACTTGGATAGCTCAATGTTTACAGGTTTGGTCATTGTCCATTGGTTTTGATCAGAAATGCAATGCTAACAAGCTGTTTTTTCTAACTGGCTAGCTTGATTATTTTCCCTCCACAGCATTACGACTTTCAGTTGACAAAAAAATGTACTAAACAAAACTTGAAATGTAGATTTGTCCACTCACAACAGACAGTATAAAAGGTATCAAATACCAACAATCATATTTTGATTCAACGTAACAGACAAAATGTACAAAAAGAAGAAATATAATGGGCACTTAAGAACTGCAATGCACATGGTGGAACACAATCAAATGGCAAGTTACAAAGATTAAAATGACAAAATAGATAAATAAATAAATAAATAGATAAATAAATAAATAGAAGTAATAACTTACATGAGGTTTACTATTTTATCAAGTGTGAACTTGATATGACACCACAAGTATCTGTTAGCCAGAGATGTTTTATAACAATGTACGTTTAATCTAACTGAATGCTGATGTGAGTAACTTAAATGCTTTTTTTGCCTATTAAAATAATATTACTATTATTACTATCGAGAAGTACTTTCTAAAAGTAAATGCAAAAGTAAAAGCAATGTCGCATTTCTCTTTTGTCCTTCACTGCACTTAACATTTCTGTTAATCTTCTTAGGTGTGTGTGAACTGTTTCGTACAATGGGAGCTTAGAGTTGAAGTCTGTCGTGGTAAGTTTGATGTCAACAATCACATAACACAGAGGCATGCTTGCGTTATGAGTGATGGCAGAACTTGTGGAATCGTACAAGCACTTCTCGGAATTCTCAAAACATTCTAGAATCCTTGGCAATGTTGAAAAATGAATGAAAACATTCTCGAATGTCGTCCCCCGGCCTCACGAGCAGAAACAAAGTGTGTAAAATTGTTACTGGTTCCAACATTTTACATGATATCATTAAAGGTATTCTCACAAATATATAGGATGGATTTATAGACCTTTTTTCCCTCCTTGCAACAGATTTCTCAGGAACAATATAAGAAGACTCAAACCGAGCATAGATAAGATGATGCTGCTCGTCAATGTCAATCAACCAATTGAAACAACCATCCAGACAATCAGAGTCAGAGTCAAGCAATCATTTCTAATGTTGAATCTGTTGCCTAAGACATAAAGTATACTAGCATATAACAAGAAACTAAATAAACATTCCTTATTCAGACAATGGACAAACAATGGACAACATGCTAAAAGTGGCCCATGTCTTAGTCTAAGAATATTTTGAGTTAATCTTTACTCAACAATGTAGTCAATGTCAATTTAACTCGGCGAGGATCCCCTTCTTAAGCAGTTTGTTGGAGCATATTTACATATTTACAGTTCACACAGATTCACTGCTGGGAGTTTCCCAGTACAACTGCAGTCCTCTACTGCTGGACCAGTTTAAAGTTAAATGCTTTGCTCAAGGGCGCCCTGACAACCTCTCAAGTTGGTAGCTAATGTTAGCTTCCACGTTGCACAAATTGAATATTATGGTTAAAAAGCGATACAGGAAGTCTGTGGTAATGACCTGGAGTAAGAAATGATGTCAAACTAAGACGTAGACCTCTTTTACCTCACTGGCCATTATTTTCTCTTTTACATACAACATGAGAAGGCAGAACATTACAAAACTTTTATCCTCCATTCAATTCTCTCCAAAACATCAGCCTTTATTCATACACTCACGTCTTTTATACTTCTTCAATGCCTTTATCCATCATTCACTCCATTGTGGGTTTGGGAAGCAGTGGTTTCCAAAGATGTTTTCGTCATATCCTTATGCAACCTTCATTTGCTCTTCCTTTCTTTGAAGCCTTTTTCTTTGCATCCGCTCCTCCGATTTCAATTAATGCCAAGCTGGGAGAAAGAGGGACTTCTAGAGTTTGAGATCAAGAATTAGTCGTTGCATAACTGTTCTTACTCCAGCCTTGCATCACTCCTCGGTCCCATTTTGCGATATTTCTCAAATTTGCATGAGGTCCAGCGAACTCTTGAATCCACCATCGTTCTATTCTCCCTGATCTGCTAATATTCTCGTCCTTCTTTAGACTTTAAGAGGATGTAGTTCGAAGGCCAATCTATGTCCTACCATTCTCTGTCATCCCAAGTTTCATTTTTTGACGATTACTATGATGATACTTTATCCAAAAGTCGTCAAAACTAGATTGCAGTTTCATTGTGGTCTAATGATGTAATTATGGCTATTTCTTCTTCTTTGCTTCCCCCTCTTTCCTCTCCATCCCTCCTTCCATCGTTGAAAGTAGAGGTTCATGCAATAATTCCTAGAATTTGACATCGTGCACCATATCTCTCTACTCCAACAACCGCTCCCTCCATCTTTCTTCCCTTCCTCCACTCCATTTCTCCGTCCAAGCCTCCATCATTGCAGATAGCGGTAGACTTTGAAGCAGTGGTTGCCAGAGTCAGCCACTACCACATGTCCATCAGAGGTCAGAGCCAGACCTTGGGGTCCGTACAGAGGGTCCGCTGACGTGTTGATGTAGGAGAGGAAGGAGCCACTGCCGTCAAACACCTGGAAGTGTTTCAACAAAGAGAGAACATGTGTTCTTAGTATTGCAAACACTTCCAACACTCCCTGGAAGGGGCTTCTTGTAATCACAAGCTGGTTGTACCTGTATTCTACTGTTGCCCCAGTCAGCTACGATGATGTTCCCATTTACGTCCACAGCTACACCAGTGGGAGCGTTGAACTGGCCGTTTCCCTCACCGTTGGAGCCAAATTTCAACACCAGTTCTCCCTCAAGGGTAAAAACCTGTCCGGGACAAAGAAAGAGTAATATATCATGATTCCACGGTGACAAGTCCTGTTGAAGTGTCCTTGAGCCACAAATTAGATATCTACCTGTTCGCCTGGATAACATACGACTAAAGGGATCATCTCATTCTAAACAGGTCAAGGTAAAAGGTATTCAGTCAGCACGGCCTTACCTTGACAGAGTGGTTATGGAAGTCAGTCACGATAACCTCATTGTTATTGTTCACTGCTGCAAAGTGTGGACCTTCAGGACAGCAGCAAAGAAACAACAAAAACAGGTTGTGCTTTCAGTGCTTCTGCTAACACTTCAACTTCTTTCAGTACCTTTAATTTCAACTGCACAACAATCAGTTTTCAGTGCAAGGACAACTACATTTATTTGTTTATTATTAGCTTTTGCTACTAAAGAATTATTTAGTTTTTTGGAACAAACCCACGTTATAAATATACTGGTCTTAGTCAAATTATAAAGTAAATGCATGTGACGGTAACCTTGGTTATATGTGTGATTTAAATTATTTGGAAGATAATAATTAGTCCATAAATCATCACACACTAGCATGGTCTGTCTCTTGGAACAAACTACCTGCAAATTGTTTGTCACCGTTGCCTCGACTACCAAACTTGGTGACGAGCTTGCCGGTCAGCTGGAAGATGAAGACAGTGCATGCCTTGTTGTCAACCACGATCACATGACCGTTCTGGTCCACAGATACGCCCTTTGGCCCCATGAGTCTACCAGAGCCAAGCTTCGCCTGATGGATGCCAAATATGAACAATGACAAGGACCATTCAAAAAAACAAGTTTAACAATTTGTTTCTAGGCATCAGAAAATCTTCCCAGCATTAAAATGTCCTTTAAAGGTAAATTAGTTTTATATTTCAATACTGATGTTCAATGAAATGTTACAAAGAATGAAGAATCCTTTAAACTTACATTAACGCTTCATCCCTTAAAGCCACATCGGTGTACCTACCTTGTACTTGCCCTCGCTGTTGAAGATGCTGACCCACTTGTTGTCATAGTCGGCGATGATGATGTCCCCGCTGGGATGCACGGCCACGCCCGTGGGACGCTGCAGTTGCCCTGGTGACCGCCCCCGCATGCCAAAACGACTCTTGAATTCCCCTTCGTTGGAGAAAATCTGAAGTGGGTAGACACTTGTGAACACATAATGCATAACTTAACTTATAAGATGTACCCTTAAATTTAAAAAACAAGTCGGAACCCTCCAACAGCCATTTGGAGAAGTGAAGACCGGGCGAAACGTGCTTTACCTGGACACACTGATTGTTGCTGTCAGCAATCAGTATCCTGCCACTGGAGGAGGCTGCCACACCCTGAAGGTTGGTGAACTCTCCTTTGTTCCTCCCCTTCGTTCCTGGAGAGAGTAGCATCAAACACATGCAAATCCAAAACTGACAATATGGCAGCCTGCAGTAAACTAAAATTCCAAGCTTGAAAATGTAAAATTATGAATGTCATAGCTTTAATAAAAGCTTCAGTTTCCAAAGCTGTAATGTCGCACCAATCCGGAAGATGAGGTCGTCCTCGATGGGGTTCTGGGTCTTGCGTCGTGGGGTTCCCAGGGCGCTGCTCGCCCTCTTGGAGCCTTTTTTTTTCTGGCCGGGGGACTTCCCTCGTCTCTTTGCTCCCTCAGAGGAGCCCGTGGACGGGGTGGCGTAGGCTGCTGAGTTGGTTGCTGTGGTGGTGGAGGGGGACACCTGGAGATGGTAGTATGAATTTTCGTGTGTTTAGTTCATGTGCATGTTAACTTGATAAACTTCCAATGTGGCAGCTATAAACATTTTGTCCTTCGAACAAAGTTGGACGATGTATGAACTAGTTTGCTTCAAGCCTTCCTTGGTCTTAACTCTACATCTCATCAGAGTATGACAGGTCATTGGTTCTCCAAGTGTTGTTGGATAGTGAAGACAAAGCTACCCCACATACACCCTCCACCCACCTCTACTTCTGCCTCTAAGAGCCTGTTGATAGTCAGTTTGAAGGGGCTTCCTTTGATGTGTTGATCGTACAGACGGAGAGCCAGCGAGAAGTCGCCCTCCTTCGGCACCGTGTACACAAACTCATAAGTCCCATTCTTGTGGTCCACTATTTCACCGTCCACTATGCTTCCATCTGGGGTGAAGACCTGGTTTAACACATGAGTAACATTCCGTTATTTCCTGTTGAAGTGTTCACAGAATCGCGCTACATTTAGGTTGGTCGTAAAAAAACAACCTCAGCTGACAGGATCGCGTTGCCGCTCTTGCAGGCTCCCCCCGACTTGTCTCTTGTCACTATGGTGACCGAGGCAGGATGTCCCACAATGCACTGCTCCAGGCCAGCACCCATGGCTTCGCTCTGGCTCGCCACCGCACTGAGGGAGAGGAGGAAAATCGAGGACGGTCAAACAGTGTCAAATGCAAAAAAGAAATGCTTTTATAGCTCGTGCCAGAATATTTTGTGTCTCGCCTGGTTGTGACGATGGTCCCCAGGTTGTGTATCGACTTCCTCAGCCCGTCGGTCTCCAGCAGCAGATCCAGCTGGTCGTTCTCCTCCGGCTGACACGGCAGGCCGAGTTCGGCCAGCTCCCCCAGCCTCCCCTGCAGCTCCTGCTCCGCCTGCAGGCTCGCCGCACACACTTCCCCAGCCAGGGCCTCCTCCGTCTGGGTACAGGAGGCCGTGATGTCCCCCTCTCCCCGGACGAGGCTGTCCACTTGAGCCTGGAGAACCTGGAGGCAGATGACAGATTTTTTATTTTTTTATTTCGTGAAGTAGCCTCCGGGCAGGAGAGGCTATACTTTACAAACATAAAAGATTAAGAGCGCTCACAACCAAAATCACCTTCTGTTTGAGTCCGTATGTGACCTCCAGCTCCATCAGCAGAACACTCTTCCGGACATCCAGCTGCTTGTGCAGATCCTCGAAGCTCGACTGGATGTCCTCTTCGATGGAAGCTCTCTGGTTGGTCAGCTGTTGGAGGATCTCCTTAACGAAGGACAGGGCGTCTGAAATCTGAGGGAGTCTGCCGGGATAAATATAGACAGAAAAGAGGGATTTTCACTTCTGCCATTGTGTCCTTTCCCCCCTGACCAGCAGATGTCAACTTCTCCTCTTCACTTCACTATCCTGTAAAGTAATGGAATGTGCAATTACTCGTACAGTATTTCCATACAGTCAGCCAAGCCAAAGGGTGTCCTTAAGATTAACATTACCACTATGACTGAGTCTAAACTACGTGTTTTAACCACATTCACTGAGTCGTCCACCTGTTTTGAACGCCCCCCAGCCTCTCCTGCAGGCTGCTGCGGTGCTGCTCCAGGGCCTGGCTGAGGGGCACCTTCGGGTGCTCCTCATGATCCGGCACACAGTCCTCGCACAGCGCACACTCGCAGGCCGAACAGAACAGCTCTGCCACCTGCAGGGGAAACGGTGAGCATGGTGGCATGGACAAAAAGATGGAGGTACAGTTACAGGGAGATTTAGATAAAAGGCAGTACAAGTAAAGTTAAATTCACTACACTGAGTGCTCGGGTTACACTAATGATTATTTGTCTACCTGTGCTTTTTCTCTCTAACTTCTGCATCCTTGCATGTCATGTGTAGTTCAGTTATCTGTCAGTCGTGAGTGAAACAAAACAGAAATAGAAGTGGGTGGTTTGTATCAAAGACTGTGCAGCACCAGTTAGGTGCTGGTAGGTGGATTCTGTTAACACTGTATAGGATATCATATCCCAAGTGGGAAGAGTGAAGTCAGAAATGGATAAAATAACGCACAAATATGGCCTTGAAGAGGTTGGGTTTGGGTACCAGTCTGGTTCAGTTTTAGTCCTGTGCAGAACCCAAACCTGTGGGCAAACTTCAGGTAGCAAATTAGCTAATATTGTGCTCAAGTTTCAGAAGTTCTTTGTGTGTGACAGATAGATCTGCGGGTAGAAACAGCCGTACTTGAGTTGTTTACAGCCGATATAAAGTTACCAGATATCCCAGAATCTGCACATGGCATGCACATGTCATTACATACAGAAAGAGATCTCTTTTGAGGGAATAGCGAGCCCGTTGAGTGTTGCATCCCTTACCTTCCCCGCATGCTGCGGGCAGGTGTTTTTGCCAGGCGGAGCCTCCAGGACGGTGCACTCCTCACTGCTGCTATCTGGGGAGTGTTGGTGGGCCTCCATCTGCGGGCGGCAGCCTGGCGGGGGTGAACCTCCGAACGCACCCCTTATCCCACGCTGCAGCCAGGGGAAAGGGGCCGGACGCTCAGATACAAGGTTCTCCTTCTGTTTATGGATACCCCCTGGTCTCACGCTTTATTCCATCGTGCATGAGAGAGAAAGCATTCAAATGAAGTCCTTATGATCTGGGCACATGTTGCTTTTTAGGAGAGGCATAACTTTTGCTGCCAAAGTTAGATTATCTCAGCAAAGAAGACGGGCTAAGTTCATGTTTCCACACAGAAGAGTTCCAGGAAACCAGTAATTTTAGTGTTCAATCATTCACTTTTGTTGGAGCTTAATCTCTCTGCTGCAAAGAGGAAAAGGGCTAACCGTCAGCGATTATTCCATTACATCCAAAACTCCACAAATATTCCATGTAAGACGTCCTCCTGCCTCCATGTGCTGTCTTTTCCCAGAACAATGAAAAAGTCTCTTGAAACATCAAAAAGCAGGAAGAATTATAACGAGGCAGAAATCGTCTAATCCTCTTTAGGTCTCATTCAGGGGAAAAGCAGCAGACCTGGTTGGTTTAGTTCACAGAGGGGTTCAAACAGAGGACAGCCTGGGGAGAAAAGAGAAGGGATGAGGATTAAAAACACGGATGAACACTTTGGCTCTTAACTCTGTGCACTGAGAACTTTCCCACCATGTGGTGTCATCAGTTTTAGGATTTAAGTGAGTATTCGTCACCCTTTCACAGACAACGTACGGCCACCAGGGGCAGTACTGAGTGCTGAGCCCCTCTAGATCGGGACGATCGTCGGCCACCGTAGATCTCTACGCGCTTGGCATACGGGAAAAGTTATCCTACACACTGGCCCTTTAAGAAATACACTCAAAGAATGCTTCTAGCGAGTTTCAGACTCGATAAAAAGTTCAGTGCCAGGCGCGGAGTCGCTCCGCTCGTTAAATGTCACACTTGGCCTAGGCAGCCAATCAAATTGAGCAAATGAATCCCCGAACTCTCTGTTTTTGGCTCAACATGACAAACTGTCCATGACTTTCTCTTTTACCTCTTTGCTAAACTTCCTGCTTGGATGTCACAATGTTCCCCCGACTTTGGCGACTGCAACGAGTAACGGCCAGCGCTCCGACGCTACACCCCCAGTTTAATAAACCTATATCTCAGCTAGTGTGCTAATGCAGGTGTGTATGTAAGATATTGAGCAGGACCTCATCACACAGTGTCAGTTAGTTGTCATGTAGAATTATGGAATAAACACACAAATATTCCCAGTCTGTCTTCCCCTCTAATACCGTATGTTCCTTCCAGGTGGCGCGTCAGACCCCCCAATCAACTCCCAGATGGTATGCTCCGTAGTGAGGAATGTGTGCAGCAGGTCCGGGAAAACAGATGGTACGATCCACAGACAGGGAGGGGGGACTGTGTGTGCTTTGTTCACTCTGATGAAGGGTCAGTGGACACGTGACCTCTTGACATGTTAACAAGACGAAGTAGAAACATTCAACCTGATTCCTGATACAACACATGAACCGGTGCACATGAACCGGTGCACATGAACCGGTGCACATGAACCGGTGCACATGAACCGGTGCAGATGAACCGGTGCACATGAACCGGTGCAGATGTGAGGGAATAAATTCAGACTTTACGTTAAATTCATCTTGTTGACACTTTCATGGATAAAGTTGATTTAGACAGAAAATATAGTGAAGATGATTTCAACCTGATCAAAACAAACAAAAACATAAATACTGTATATATTATATTGTATATTTTGATTTCAACATATAATCAGTCGCCACTTTATTAGGTACACCTGTAAAATCTAATGCAACAAATTCTACATTTACAAAGATAATAATGTTCAGTTTCGAGCGGTATTCATTTAACTATTTGTATATTATTGAGTTTTAGGTATTATGGTCCGCTAAAAGAACGTACTTAAAAAAGACATTGTTAAAAAAATATATACAGTATATATACCATGGCATTATTGCTGTAAAAGATGGTTACATTAGTTTGAAGTCATGAAATAATCCTTTGGAACATAGTATTATAGTAAAGCACCATACTTTTGTTTTGAATCATAACGTTATTAATTTTGTCTTCATTCTCTTATACTTTGGCTTTAATTTTTAAATGTATTTCTACATCTCTGACAGTCACTCTGCTTTCCATCTCCTCCATTGTCCTTTGTGTTGTTCTGGTTTTCTGTTTACTGTCTCCAGACTGCCTCTCTCTCTCTCTATATATATATATATATATATATATATATATATATATATTTACTACATCGGTGTGTAAAAATATGAGCTCCATATTCTCATGAATAGTTCATAAAGGGGAGGGTTTATGGAAATGAGTTGCCTGTGATCTTGTACATAATCCTGTTTTAACACCTCCCCCCTCAAGTATTCTGCTCAGAATACACAACCTCATGGCCTGAAAGTAGCCTCACACACACTTTACGTCTGTCTACTGCTACACCCCCCCCCCCCCCCCCCCCCCCTTCCATGTAAGGATGCTCTGCAGTACAATGCTGCAAAGGATTATGGGGCAACACTGAGGCAGTGTGTGTGTGTGTGTGTGTGTGTGTGTGTGTGTGTGTGTGTGTGCCTCGGCCTCGTGACACTGTGGTGGCTGTTTGTATCCGTCACTTACAGAACGAGAGACAAGTGAACCCTTTCTGTCTTTCATTCTTTCTTTCTCTTTCAAAGAACTAAAGAAATTCATCTATATTTTGAATGTGTGTTTATGTCATGTGGATTCACAGATGTGTGTGTGTGTGTGTGTGCGTGCGTGCGTGTGTGTGTGTGTGTGTGTGTGTGTGTGTGTGTGTGTGTGTGTGTGTGACTCTGGGTGGAAACATGACACCATAGAGGGGTTCTATGTAAAACCTCTCATGGGGGTTCTGTGCGGAACATTTCACAGATGCCAACCTCCGGTTCCTTAAAGTTCTCCAAAGCTTCATGTGTTAAAGCTGCATTCTCTCTAGTGTCCACCAGAGGGCGACTCCTCTGGTTGTATAGAAGTCTATGAGAAAATGACTCTACTTCTCTCTTGATTTATTACCTCAGTAAACATTGTAAACATGAGTTTATGGTCTCAATCTCTAGTTTCAAGTATTCTTCAATACAGCATGATGTTCATTTAGTACATTATGGTCCATTTAGAGTCAAACAGACCATAAAGCAGGGGATGCTTTAGGGCGGGGCTACACGGTGATTGACAGGTCTCTACCAGAGACGTATACGGCTTCTCTGCTGGCCTAAACAGAATCACAAAGTTATATCTATTTTATAATTTAATAATTTTTCTTAAATACACTACATGTATTATAATTTATAAAAATATTTTCCCCATTATCTTATGTTCTCATTGCACAGCTACTGTCTTCCTCAGTTGCTCTGCTTCCAGTGCAGCTTGTTTTAAGTAGAGCTTTTGGATCCCACAGCCAGACCAGCTGAGAACATTATATTTTCCTGAATTTAGGCTTTTGCATTATCTAAATGCTCTAGCATTATTCAAACGACTCGTAACGAAGATGTACATAGTTACAGCCTTAAAAATGAATAGCAGCTGTGGCGCCATCATGTGGTTATAAGGTGGTATTTCAGCTGCAGGACACCAGAGAAGGCCCAGGTATAAAATGCACGGCCCACCACTGCTTTATTGGTATTTTATGCTTCTTTGCAGTTGTTTTGCATCACTATGTCGTTGTTTTTATCTCTTTGGTCATTTTGCATCCCTTTGTGCTGGTTCTGTGTATCTTTCTGATCATGTTGTGTCTCTTTAGAAGTCATTTGATGCTCTCTCCAATAATAAATATTAACTCTTCATACAGAGGCCATGGACTGAGGGCCACCGTAACCCTTCGGGCCCCTCAGTAGTAAACCTGCTCAGTGATCCATCCATAGCTGCATAAATCAGAGTGGATCTGCCCAGTTTCTGTTCACAGAAGTGACGTACCTCCTGTTACTGCTAGCTCTCAGGATGCTAACATGCAGTACGTACGGGCCTGCCAGCACGCACACACACACACACACACACTCACTTTAATTTGCTCTAATGCTGAGTTGGATCAGTCTTTGCCTGCATTCACTCATTCACTCTCTACACTCGTTCATCCTGCAATCTGTCCATCCTCGTTTCCTCCACTCTTCCCTCCCTCCCTCCCTTCCTCCCTCATCCCTCTCTCTCAGGAAAGCACACCATGCTACAGATGCTACTGTCATCCCCAAACATTCCTCCATCCATCCATCCATCCATCTGTCCTCTAACCCCCCCCCCCCCCCCCAACCAAACCCCCCAAAAAACAAAAGCCAGCTCTCACCATGTTTTCCTGGGATGCAGGCGATGAGTGTGAGTGTGTTTCTGTGTTCCAGCCTGAAGCCATCGCGTCATGATAGCGTCCTGTTTGCTCCCTCTCCTCTGTACCGTGTGTGTGCGTGTGTGTGTGTGTGTGTGTGTGTGTGTGTGTGGGAGGAGGGAGGATATCATCGTCACGGCAACACCAGCAGCTTGCAGCAGCACCAGGCTGAGGAGGGGGAGGAGGAGGAGGAGGAGGAGGAGGGGGAGGAGGGCCTCGCTGCAGCATTCACCAATGAGGAGCAAGAAGGGCGGAGAAAAGGAGGGAGGTGATTGGTTCATCGGTCAGTCGGTTATATGACTCTCTCTCTCTCTCTCTCTCTCTCTGTCGCTCTGTCTCTCTCTCTCTCTCTGCTAAAAACACATGCACAAATATATATTTGCTTTTATTTATTTTTCACCTCTTCATTTTTAAAAAGTCATCCCACTATTTATTTATCTCATTATTTACTTATTATTATTTATAATTTTTAGATCTTTTTTTATATAATCAGGTTAAACAGAAAAAGCGTATTAATTAATAATTGTTAAAAATATATTTATCTTATATTTTTAAATATATAAGTACTTACAGTTCTCCTACACACTCACTATATTCCTTCAAACTCCAAATGTAATTGTTACATTTACATATTTTTATTGAACTTAATAATGAGTAATTATTTTAGGAAGTATGCATGATTTTTTTAATGATTTTTTGCTGATCTTTTAAATTATTCTCACGAACCCCCTGCAGTACTGATTCCCAGTTCATCACCCAGTCCACTAGGTGGAGGTAAAGCGCCGCGAGGCCGTTTACGAGCCGCCATGACGGTATAAAAAGAAGCGGAAACGCCACCGCACTCATTTCAAAGAGAGACCGCCGAGCTGCAGACACGATAGAAGTCTTCACTCCTGAAGGTAAATATATCTTCAAACTAAAACTTTTCCTTTAAATAAGTGCTTTTATGTGATTATCACACCGTGTAGAAGTACAAGATGGCGACATGTATCTTCGATGATGAGTCATTTTAACGGATGGTCGTAGATTAGAACAGCGTTGCTGCTGAGAAGTCTCAACACGTTGTACGTCACTGAAATATTAATGTTTTTAGTGAGTTTATTTAATGTTTTAACAGTTCATTTGGAGGTATATCTGTTTTTACAACCATAGTTATCAATTAATTATTTAAAATCGAGCCCTCGTGTTAAAATATAGTTAATAAAACGAGTCTAAATGTGTTTTAAAGTTGGTTTAACTCGTGTTTTTGTCAGTGAAACTAGTTCTGTACCGAGTCAGTGTTAAATATTAATCTGCTGCTTTGGAGTTTAAGAGAAAAATATGTATAAATTATAAACTTATCAGTGTTTCACTTCCTGTAGTTTCCAGCAGGTGACCACGTGGTTCACATCTCTGTATTTTAACTTTGGGTATTAGTGCTTTTACTGCAGTAAAGGATCAGAATACTTATAAAGTCAGATATTCAGGGTCTGAGAACAGATTCAAAGTACTTTTAATTTAATGATATTTTCATTAGATTTTAGAAGCATCTGTGAAATATTTTACATTTTACTGATTATATTTTTTCCTCATTTCAGATTTTAAATGTTAATTCATTCGTCTCCTGACGATGCTTCATCCTCTGGACTGTTGCCGTCTACACAAGGTTAGAATATTTATAATGTATTTAATTTAAATTGTATTTATTCCATATTAACCGTCCGTCGCTGTGATGACATTATTTCCTGCCATTCGTAGTTTCCACCAGAGGTCTAAAGACCGAAGATGGTCCAATCCTTCCTTGGATGTCTGAGCGTTTATTTAGCAATAAATCATTATTATGATTAATATTATTGTCTCTAACTCTATAAATGTCCTCACACAGCCGGTGGAGATGTTGACCTTCAGGGACACCGTACACGAGCTGCTCCGCTGACAGACGATGAGATTAATTCTTCAAGAGCACGAAGATGAAAAGCGTCTGAACCTCTTAACATGGAGACCGGTGAGTTTATGAATACATGGAGACTCCACGTGTTTTATATATTACTATTTTTACACAATCTGGTCAAAGTAAACTCTTCATTTATATGTTGGACTGTTTGTTTTTGATGGTCTGATGGACCAACATTTCCAGGTTTTAGGATTTAAAAAACAAAATGAAGAGACTGACGTCCTGCCTCAGCTGATGTCTTTGTTTCGCTGTGATGACATTATTTCCTGCCATTCGTAGTTTCCACCAGAGGTCCTGACGGACCGATGACGGTCCAAACCTTCCTTGGATGTCTGAGCGAACAAGAAGCGTCTCTAAACGTGTCGTCTGAAGTCTCTTGGTGGTCTCTAACTCTACCTCCGTCTCTTTCAGGATGAACGTCTCTCTGATGGACTCGTGACCGTCGGGTGTTTAAATCAACAGATGGTGACGACCAATCAGCTCCATGAAGCCGAGGTGTGTTTTTGATCTTAGTTTCATTATGTTTCCGTCTTGGTCGCTGTGATGAAGCTTTTTCCTGCCATTCGTAGTTTCCACCAGAGGTCTTAACGGACCCATGACGGTCCAAACCTTCCTTGGATGTCTGAGCGACTGAAGGATCACTTTAGATTTAGTCTTTTTATCTTCGTCACAATTAAACATTTCTTAATCTCTTTCAGGCTGGATGTGAAGAGAATGTCTGGATCTCTGCTGAAGAGGAGAGGAGAGAAGGTGTGTGTTTACTTTATTCTGCTCAAAGCCTCTGATTTAAATGGTGTCACAAGAGGTCTACTGGTCCGACTGAACATTCGCTGTGATGAAGCTTTTTCCTGCCATTCGTAGTTTCCACCAGAGGTCCTAACGGACCGATGACGGTCCAATCCTTCCTTGGATGTCTGAGCGAACAAGAAGCTGTGATTTATATAATAGTTTGTCTTTAGCTTCACGACTAACGTGTCCTGACATGTTTCTCCTCAGGCTGGAGGTCTCTGCCGGCCGTCCAGACGTCGCTGCTGATGTCACATCCTGGTACGTAAACAGTCCTTTATTTTTAAACATTGTGTTTGTGACACTTCGCTGTGATGAAGCTTTTTCCTGCCATTCGTAGTTTCCACCAGAGGTCCTGACGGACCGATGACGGTCCAAACCTTCCTTGGATGTCTGAGCGAACAAGAAGCGTCTCTAAGCGTGTCGTCTAAACATCTCTCGGTGGTCTCTAACTCTACCTCCGTCTCTTTCAGGATGAACGTCTCTCTGATGGACTCGTGACCGCCGCCGTTAAAGTCAACAGATGGTGACGACCAATCAGCTCCATGAAGCCGGTGTGTGTGTGTTCTTACGGTTTCATTATGTTTCTGTCTTGGTCGCTGTGATGAAGCTTCTTCCTGCCATTCGTAGTTTCCACCAGAGGTCCTAACGGACCCATGACGGTCCAAACCTTCCTTGGATGTCTGAGCGAAGTCGTCACGGTGACCGACTGCTCAACGTTTAGTCCGTCAGCTGACGTCTGTTTTCTGTCCCGCAGGTAGAAACCTGGAGCTGCACTGAAACGAGGATTCTTCAACCAACAAAGAAATAAAGATTGATAAAGTTGAACTGTTGTCTCAAAGTGTCTTCATGGTATAAAAGAGTTTCTCTATTTCACTAGATAGAATGAGCAATAATCTGCCTGCTTTGATCACTTGTTATTTAATGTTACATTAATGCAGATTATATTAGTATATATTTAATTGGTATATTGTCAAATGAGCAAAGTACTACATACACGCAGCATATTACTGGGCTAAAATATATAGTTTTATTTACATAGCTGGATAGAGATAGATGGATATAGAATTGTATGTAGATGTTACAATTTGGGCATTATTTAACATCGTAAAATGGACTCCCTAAGAAGCTCTCATTGGTCTAGCGGTCATGATTTTGTTTAATCAACACATCTGTGAAACTGAGTTTCTCCACAAAGAATCTCATAAAAACAACTTTTAATCTGGAGTTTCTTGGAAATTTGTCATTCGGCATAAAAAAAAGCACAAAAATTACAAACTGTTCGACTAAAGACAACTTGGTCCTTAAGACCAAAACAATCCATTAACACACTGACCTCTATTGTTATGGATTAAGTTACCCAACAGTACCAGATGACACTTAAAAAATAAGGCATGGGTGCTTTTACTTTGTTAAAGGGACGGCTCACATCAAAGAGTTTTTAAAACTTGTTTTCTCGTTTGAACCATAAAGTCGCATTGCAATCAAGAGAAGGCAGAAAAAATAACGTATTTTTGTGTGACTTGTCCCTTACGTGACTCACTTAAGATTTAACTTGTAATAGTTTTATTACACGGCTGAGTTTTTCCTCTACCCCTATAAATATATATATTTGCTTTTTAACTCCCAGAGTTCTGACCCTCTTGGGCTTCCGTACTCGGAGCTGCTGTCAGAGCAGTGCTAGCCCTGCTAGCTGTTTACCGGGCTAGCCTGCACCAGGTGACGATAACAAACAAACAATGGCGGGTGTGCACCCACAGGTGAGTAAGCCGGAGGTAATCCCACATCTGTTGAACCCAACATGATGCTTTTAACGTTTCGATGAACTAAAACAGCCGCTAACGGTAGATAATGTTAGCTAACATTAGCCGCCTAGCTCAGGTCAGCTGTGCACGAGCTGTGCACGGTGCTGATGTTGGGACGTGGCAGCGCAGAGTTATCAAAGACAGGAAGCTCCTTATTTCATCATGCGTTGTGTTTCATTATACTCGTATTAACGGGGCGTGTTAACCTAAATACAACGTGTCCAGTGAGACCACAGCTGCTGTTTGTGTTACAGGACGACCTGCTGAAGATGACTCACAGAGAGAACTGGAAGTGAGTAGTATACACTATATATAGTGATTATATAGTATATTTATATATATATATATATATATATATATATATATATATATATATATAGTGAGCAGCAGCAGCTTGGATACATCGTACACCCACAAAATGCTCATTTTAACCATAAAATCAGTTTCAGTCTGACTCCACTTGTGTTTATTCTGCATCTGTTGTCACATTTCCTTCCTCTCCTCCTCCCTCTTCCTTTTCCTCTTCCTCCTCTCCTCTTCCTCCCTCCTCCTCAGGGTGCAGCATGAGCGTCTCCACGTGAAGCACCGTGGTCATGAGGCCATGCATGCAGAGATGGTGATGATCCTCATCGCCACGCTGGTGGTGGCTCAGATAGTCCTGGTGCAGTGGAAGCAGCGGCACCACCGCTCCTACAACGTGAGTGGAGGAGGTAGAGGAGGAGGAAGGAGGAGGAGGAACAGGGAGGTAGAGGAGGAGGAGTCCCACAGACATGGATTACGTGGATTACAAAGTATATGAAGTGTGCTAAAGCGTCTCGTCCTCCTCAGCTGGTGACGCTGGTCCAGATGTGGGTGGTCCCTCTTTACTTCACCATCAAGCTGTACTGGTGGAGGTTCCTCTCCATGTGGGGCATGTTCTCCGTCATCACCAGCTACGTCATCTTCAGAGCCACTCGCAGGCCGCTGTCCTGCAGGACGCCCAGGTGAGCACCACAGGCTGAGACACCGGGGGGGGGGGGGGGTGTTTGACCTCCATGATGTCCATCACTGGGTCGCATTATTTACCGTTATTTGAATAGTTTCTATATTCCTGCTTCATATTTCCTCGTTAATCATCTTGAGACTCCTCAGAGTTCCTGAGCTGGGTCACAACTCTCTCAGATGATCCATCGAGTAAACTCGGTGAATATGAATCTAGATTTACAGTCTGAGGATCAACAAGTTCTCCTTTCATGGCGTCCTCTGTAGAAGATAATGTAAATCTGACCTAACAGCAGTTTAATACGTCTCATACGACGGTGAGCTGAACATCTTTGAACATGAATGTATTAATATTTAGCTCGTTGGTTGTTCAATATAAGACAGTTGAATATGTAGATGTTGGCTCTACTTTGATAGTCGTGTACTCTGTGTTGTTTTCAGGATGGTGTATAAATGGTTCCTGCTGATCTACAAGCTGAGCTACGCGGTGGGCGTCCTGGGCTACCTGGCCATCATGTTCACCATGTTCGGCTTCAACGTCTTCTTCAGGTGAGTCCAACATCCACACATCATTTCAACCATAAGTATATATTTCATCACTCCACGTGTGTGTTTTCTGCATCTGTTGTCACACTTTCTCTTCCTCCTCCTCTTCCTCCTCCTCCTTCCTCCTCCTCCAACCTGAACTCTTTCCTGGGACACTCACACTTTAACAATCACCAAAACTGCACCGTTCATCTCAGCCCTCAGCGGTAAAAACAATCATAATTGTCAGATTATCATCTTTCCAACGGTCCTTGAACACATCATGTGTGACGAACGCTTCTGTAAGAAAAAACAAAGCTTAAAACTATATTTCATAAAAACATTTTATTCTCCATGTTCTCATTATAAACCTCTCCTCTAATAAAGCGTTCACTTTAACCTGATTGTGTAAAAACATTAAACTGTGAGCTCCTCAGAGAAACTATGACGTCATGATTGATTCATCTGAGACCAACAGTCATGTGACAACAAGGAGGAGACACTCTGACTGAACTAATAAGGCGACTGGATGTGTGACGGCTCGTAGAGCGTCTCCACGGTCCCTGCTGTCCATTCAGACGTCTCTGGTTCTGTTCGGGCTTCTCATGAGCTTTAGTGGATTCTCTCCTCTCCTGTGTGTCCCCGCGGTCGAGCAGGATCAAGGCGGAGGACTCGATGGACGTCGGTGTGATCATGCTGTTCTACGGGCTTTACTACGGCGTCATGGGCAGAGACTTCGCTGAAATCTGTTCCGACTACATGGCTTCTACAATCGGGGTAGGACTTTTATGATTCATTGTGTAGATTCTCTCTCAGAGGATCTCTGAATCTCCGATGTATAAACTAGTACAAACGTCCACAAAAAGAGGCTCCGCCCTGCAGGAGATTCCTGAGAATCGTCGTGATTTAAACTTTTCTTCAGTGTCACACTGATCCACTAATCGCTGTTTAGACATTATTATAACGTCCCGCTTCCTTCAAATCTCCAAGATGAAACCAGTGCTCTCAGGCTCAAAGCTTGACAGTAACTCTGGTACTGAACTGGTTCTTGTCATGACGGTGGATAAAGTTTACAATCAATAATAATGGATTTGCTTTCTTTCTCTATCGTACTGTTGTATCTTTATCTCGTGTGTTTTATTACCTTTTGCTCTGTCAAAGCTCTTTGTTGACTGTTTTAATGCCGCTAACGTATGACATCACTACCGTTACCTGACGGCTGCTCCACAAACAGACTGATGTTCTGCTTGTTGGTCACATGTTGTGATTAACTTACTTGTGAGGGTTTTATTGTGTTTGAGACGACCAGAGTTCTACAATGTTTCCTTCTCTCTGGTCATGATGCGAGTCTCAGATCATATTTACAGATGTGTGTTTGTGTTGCACACGTGGACACGCCTCTACTTGCTGTGTTGTGTGTTTTCAGTACTACAACAAGGGCGGCATGCCCAGCAGGAGTCTGACCGACGACATCTGCGCCGTGTGCGGTCAGAGGATCCTGGTGGACGTGGAGGAGGAAGGCTTAATAGAAGACACCTACCAGCTGTCCTGTGGACACATGTATCCCTAAAGGATGGAGGAGGTGACTCCAGGTGTCTGTGTTGGGAAGGGAAGGATGCTGTCGTTACCTTGAGTTCATGAAGGATGCTGTCGTTACCTTGAGTTCATGAAGGATGCTGTCGTTACCTTGAGTTCATGAAGGATGCTGTCGTTACCTTGAGTTCATGAAGGATGCTTTCAAAGTGTCGATCTCATTGAGATGATTAGTCCATCATCACAATGTTCTCTTGGTTTCTGTTCTGTTGATGCCAACCTTCATCCACTCTAACCTGTCTGTTCATTGCTCCGTGAGTATTTCTTCCTTAACTAGCACCCCCCCCCCCCCCATCTTCAGCTTCCACGAGTTCTGCATCCGCGGCTGGTGCATTGTGGGTAAGAAGCAGACGTGTCCGTACTGCAACGAGAAGGTCGACATGAAGAGGATGATGAACAACCCGTATCCTTCCTCCTGAGTCACATGTTCTTCTAAACACAGTCATGCATCATCACAGCGTCTAATATTCACAGTAATAGAAGAAATGATTAAAGTGTGGCATGTAGAAAATAGTTATAATCGTAAACATCGAGTTCATCAAGTCTATTCTAGGCATTACGGTAAGAGCGTTTAAGAACTGACTTCAAAATAAAAGCCCTCTAAAATGTCATATAGGAGCCGTGTTTCCTCCAGATTGTGATTGGTTCACTCGAATGATCACACAGATGTGATCATTGCTGCAAAGGGTTCAATGGAACAGAGAAATTGAGATATATCGAGATATGTATATGTATATCGCAGCATAGCCTAAAAATATCAAGACATTCGTTAGCATCCTCTCTCGTCTCCTTGTTCCCTCTCCTTGACTCCTTGTCTCCAGCTGGGAGAAGACTCACGTCCTCTACGGGCAGCTGCTCGACTGGCTCAGATACCTGGTGGCCTGGCAACCCATCATCATCGGCGTCGTCCACGGGATCAACTTCACGCTGGGCCTCGAGTAGGGCCTCGAGTAGAGCCTCGAGGACCCGGCTCAGGCCTCCTCTGGACTCTGTTTGTTTGTGGTCCCAGGTGGTCTGGGTCTCCGTGTGCCTAGAAGGACACCGTGATGCCATAAAACACAAAAACAAACTGCTGCCAACTTGAAGCACAGATCCAGTATTTGATCATTGGACACGAGGAAGACGTACGTGGAGTCGCAGCTGAAGGAAACGTTGTCTTCCTCGTGATGAATCCTGGTTTTACGTCAAAAGGCCTTTTTAAACCGTTTCATTGCACACTGCTGGTTCTGCTGAACGCCTCTTCAGAGACTCCTCTGCAGAAAGGACTCTTCTGTCCCAGTTGCTGTGTTGCATAACCCGTTTACATTTCATGCAACTTTGTTAATTACGAAAGTTTTCTTTTGGAACGTTTTCTGTTTTGTTTTAAGCTAAAGTCGATGCTAAATGCTCCAGTTTGAGTCAGAATGTCACAATTGTTTCTTAACGTGACTCGTTATCACTGCAGCTGTATGTATGTATGTATATCTATATCTATATCTATAGATATAGATATAGATATATATGTATATTCTTCCAGCCACAAACATTCAGTAAAAGGAGTTTGGATCAGTTCAAATCCCTGACGAGCGTTCTCGTGCTACAACAGGAAGGAAGTTTTCTTTTTGCCAAATCAGAAATGACATCGCCTTTGTTATCGAGACTGCTGCTGATATTGACTTTGTATTTATTAAATATATATAAAAACCTCATCAGTGTGTCAGAAATATGTTTGAGCAGTTTTTTAGTTTGCTCGGTCTTTAAAGGGAACATGTGCAGTTTTACTGACGACCGATAATCAGTAAAATATTTGCGATCAGGACGTTATTGATGCTTTTGTTACACTGTGAACTTAATATGTTTAAACCAATCAGTGGAGAGCTAGTAACGTTAGCAGCACCGCTAACGGCTAACCAACGGAGGTTCCCTTCAGTTACATCATGATGCCTTCAGGCTCTGCTCAGTGAACATGAGTACTGGCTGAAGGTAAATTATAACGTTATCATGATGTGTTCACATGTCATCTGTAAAATGTAGTTTTGGTGATAAACTTGAATAAATCCAGTAGTTTGAAGGAGATGTTTTCACATGAATATAAAAGATATTAGAGATGAATTATGATGTTTAACTTCCTAACACAAGCTCTAATCCTTGATATTAGTATACAAAGCAGGCATTATGGGGGATCTCTGAGAGTTTATATTTGTCACCTTTTATTATTTTGCTGATCTGATCAATGACTCTGATCCGATCTGAACCGAGAGTTTTATGATCCCTATATTTATGAAACAAGCTTCTAACTCCCCCCAGTTAGAAGTTCCTACAACTGTGTAAACACATGATTATGGTATGTTATAAACAGCAGTACAGTGGTTGGCGATCTGATAATAAATCAAATTTTCATAATTGCACCTCAACGTGGCCTCACCTGACCCTGGCTCTGCGTGTGGAGAAGTGGGTGTGAGTGTTTGATAGTCAAAGCAGTTGTGGAACTGGAGCTGATCAAACACGTCTGTGCTTTTGTTCTTCTTGTTCATTTGCACACCAGAGCTTTATACAAACGTGTGGCGTTAATGCAACCAAGACGACAGACTGTGAGCCGCACGCACCAACAACAAACATTTATTTAAAATCCCTCCACTATGAACTCATATCTCATATTGATATTAACTTGTAACTCTTAAAATACCAGTTTATTAATCATCGTTTCATATTTTGTTGTTCAGCCTTTAAGTTAGTTGTTGTGTATTTAGAGGTTTAGTTATAATACATCATTAAAACTACTGATAAGAGTTATCTACATCAATATAAATACAGTCTTTTATTCCATAATAATTTGAATTGTGTTTTTATGAAGATAAAAACACTATAAATTACTTTAACAAAGTAAAAGTCGAACATTTAGAACTTTTGATGGTTTAATGACTTCAGAGCGTTGAAATTATTTTTGGGAGGTCTGATCCTTGTAGACCAGCTGTATAATCAAACAACAAAGGGATCTGTATCTGTTAATATGGATCAATGATCAATAACTAGTATCAGCGGCAAAGAAAACGTGACCGGTCATCTCTAAAAGTTATATTTTTTCATTTTGTGCTGATCTGAAACAAAGGCTAGAATGTACAAGACATGTTGAACAAGAAAACAAAATGTACGGACATTAACTTCCTCTAGACGCAAAGCAGTTGTGGAACTGGTCCTGAACAAAGACGACGAGCAGAGTCATCGATGTCTCATGTAAAAGGTATTTAAATTTAATTTGTCCTCTGTTGTCCTTTGTTGTTCTCTGCTGTGTGTGTGTGTGTGCGTGTGACTAAGCCCCGCCCAAAGTACAAACTAAGGGGTTAGCTATAGACTATTTAAGAAGTGGACGTAGTCATCGTTAGTCATTGTTGCAGCTGAGGTTAATTGAAGACTAAGCGGTTACGGACAACGAATGAAAAACGTAGTCGTCGTGACGTCAGACATTGGTTTGTGGATCGTTCTGAAGCCCTCGAGTTCGACGATGTTGCCGTCGCCTTCTTGGATTACAGCCTTCGCCATGTTTTTTTTTTGCAACCAGTGAACAGGAAGTGACCATATCTGGACTGAGGAGGAGTGACGTAGAGACGCCGTATACGTCTCTGGTAGAGACCTGTCAATCACCGTGTAGCCCCGCCCTAAAGCATCCCCTGCTTTATGGTCTGTTTGACTCTAAATGGACCATAATGTACTAAATGAACATCATGCTGTATTGAAGAAGACTTGAAACTAGAGATTGAGACCATAAACTCATGTTTACAATGTTTACTGAGGTAATAAATCAAGAGAGAAGTAGAGTCATTTTCTCATAGACTTCTATACAACCAGAGGAGTCGCCCCCTGGTGGACACGAGAGAATGCAGGTTTTAAGACACTTGTGCATCGGCTTCACTCGGCAGAACCGAAGGTTGCCGCCTGGGGTCGGCGTAGAATCCGCCATTTCCAATCTGTGTTCAGCACAGCGTTCCGTCTTTCAGAGTAAAGTCAAGGTAAGACTTCCAGATTATTTTCTTACAGTACGGTTTTATTATTATTATAGTATTTTATTTTTTATAGGATGAAAAAAATATATATATGTGTGTGTCTGTGCATATACTATATTTATTTTTTCGGTGTAGGATGTTAGTTAGCTAATTTCAGTTGATTGTTCAAAGATGTCATACTAACATCCACTAACTATTATTGTAATTATTATTGTAATTGTAATTTTAGGTGGAAATGCCTCCCAAAAAGCAGGAAACGGGGGACATCAGGTCCTATTGCAAGATAAGTGTGAGTAAAAGCTCAGGTACAATTCTCTGTAATCAATACTTAACAAACATTTATAATCTTTGACTGAATCTGTATGTTTTGCAGCCGTAATGTTTGGTGAACTAAGGCCGTTCTCTTCACATGGATTTTCTAACATGGTCATTTCTATGCAATTAGCCACAGCTTGTCCAACTGATTTCTTTGTGTGTGTGAATGCTATGCATCATTTTATAAAGACCTTGGCAGGAGCCAAACCAGCCTGTTAGTGCTCTCGACTAAATGTTTTAACCATCCTACCTGAATCGTCTCAAAATACAACCTAAGCCATCCCGAAATGAATTTGGACCGTCACAAATTAAAAATTTTAGTTTTTCTACATTATCATTTTAAGTGAAATTTGTCTTTCATACATTTATAATTATTTGAAACAGGGTTTTTTTTGCTGACTGGTTAGCTAGGTTAACTGGTTGACTGTAACGTTCCATTAGCTAACTAGTAACATGCCTCATTGACACAACCCAAGTGGTGTCGGTCTGCTGTTTTCCACAACCGCACCATACCAGGTCCAAGTCCAGGACCTCTTCTCAACTGTCGCTTATCGGTCCATCCAATCCTGCGCATCTCTCTTGATTATGCGATTTGCCTCAGGTGTGCTTGGAGAGTCAACAAGGTGTGTTCAATGATTGGGGTATCCTGCTGACAACGCCAAGAAAACAAGAGGTGTCAGAAAGTAGACCTGTCTTAGGTTACACTGTCACCAACTGTTTAATATCGAAATAACCTGAAACCATTAGTAGGACTTTGCATCACGTCACCCATCTTTACACGCATGTGTGCGTTCTTGTGCATGAGCGCGAGGATGCAAACAAAACGAGTTGGTCAAAAACTCCACAGGGAAACTTTTTAGGTCAAATCTTTGTAGCAGTGAAGCTAAATCCTTTTCTCATTTTGTAGACTGTTACACGCAGCCAAGTGAGAGTGAGGAAGGAGAACGATGGTGACTCCACGGTGAGTACACTGTGATGCACTGCATGCACAAAAAGTCTGCATTTTTATTTCATCAACAAGGACATTTTTAACTGTTCTCACTCTGGTTTCCTGCAGGGTGAACGTTTACATCGCTTCCCCGTGAAATGCAGTCCTACCGTGGAATACAGTATTAACTGTGATCAACCTCGCACAGTGCTGGAGGTTTTAAAATCAAGTAAAAAATATCAGGAGCTGATGTTTACAGATGAAAACATTGTGATTCAGTTGGGTAAAGGGGATAAGGCATTGGCTGTTGCAACACATTTCCCTTGTTCTTGTATCCGTGAAGGTGAGACTCTGATCTTCTCACTCAAAAAGGAAAAGGTTGAACAGGCCCAACATTACAAAACGGTGCATTCAAGAGACAAGTATTCTGTCTTCTACATTGACACAGCTGGAGGACTAAACACTAAAACAAAGAAGCTTTTTATAAGCAATGCGTTCAAACAGTTCAAGTATCTGTGTGTCTATGGGGAGAAGGGGATGACTGTGGAAGAGGCTCTGAAAAGAGACGGTCGCTTCATTGAGGATCTTAGCAACTTCACTCTGTCGGACAATAAGAATCCAAGCTGTCTCCATAACTGCACAGAAATAGTTGACAACCTAGATGGAAAAGAGTTCAAGATACGTCTTCCACGAAACAAGAGATCAAACGAAAACATGCCGGAAACCCCGGGTGGATCAGATATCTCACAACAGAGACGTGAGCGTGAAACGGCAGTCTTAGAGGTCCTACAGCAGAGAGGAACCAGTGTCAGAGCAGCAGTGGCAAACAAAGACAGAAACATTGAGGAAATTCATGAAAAACTGCGTGAGCAGTTCCCAGGTCTGAAAGAACTGATGGAGAGTAGATTCCCTGATGATTCGTATCAGGAATCACTGGAGCTGAGGAGGGAAGTCTTTGGAAAGATCCAGCGCTCATTCAGTGAAGTTCACAGAGTCAGGAAACCCCAAATAATTTGTATCACGTGTGTGCTACGTTGCGGTGCTCTCCAAGTCAGGCTTTACCTGTCTATCTACTTGTTGTTGTCTCTTTTTCCATCTGGTAGGACCAGAATTAAGTATGACAGGGCGACCTTATTGCAGCTAGGGGAGCTTGGTGACAAGGGATTCTTCAACCCCAGCGAGCTTGATAGCTTCCCGGAGCTACATCGTCATGGTGGAGTTACACCAAGACAGGCGGCAGCCTGGGGCTCCTCCGTCAACCAGAGGCCGCCACGTAAATGCGTTAGGCGAGGAAGCATCCAGCGGAGACTCCGGCACCTGGTTCGCAGAGGAAGGTTACCCCTCCCGGTCATACTTTTTGCGAACGTACAGTCTCTAGTAAACAAGATGGACGAGCTCCTGTGCCGAATAGCTACACAAAGGTATATTCAGGACTGTTCTGTGTTGTGCTTCTGTGAAACATGGCTCGGAGAGACGACACCTGACGAGGTCATAACACCGGGGGGCTACAAAGCCTTCAGAGCCGACCGCAAAGCCGCGGACTGCGGCAAAACCCGCGGGGGAGGAACCGCGATCTTCGTCAAACAGTCCTGGTGTACTGACACGAAGGTAATATCCCAGTCCTGCTCCGAGGATGTGGAATATATTACAGTAAGGTGCAGGCCATTTTATCTGCCAAGAAGACTGCAGAGCATCATTTTGAGTGTTGTGTATGTGCCCCCCTGCGCCAATGAGGACAACGCACTCAGGGAATTGCACGATATGATCAGCAGACATGAGATTACGTATCCGCTCGCCGCTGTTGTTGTTCTGGGGGATTTCAATCATTGTAATCTCAAGAAAGCGATGCCTAAACTCCACCAGTTTGTGAATTTCCCGACAAGAGGAATCAACACTTTAGACCACTGCTACAGTAACATAAAGAAGGCATATACTGCTGTCCCCAAACCCCATTTTGGCAGGTCCGACCACCTGGCAATCCTGTTACAGCCCACTTACATCAGAGACCCAGTCACTGTATGACTGTGAAGATGTGGAATGAGCTCTGAAGCAGGTTAAACTATGCACGGCTGCTGGACCTGATGGAGTGTCACGAGAGTCCTGAAGGCCTGTGCTGAACAGGAAATAGTTCCACGTTCCTTGATGTCCTCTGTTATAATACCGGTTCCAAATAAACTGTTCATGCACATACAGGTTGAATGACTTCAGGCCAGTGGCACTTACCTCGGTTGCTATGAAGTGCCTGGAAAAGCTGGTTCTTCAATCCATAAACTCTGTTGTTCCAGACCGTGGACCCCTTACAGTTTACCTGCCACACAAACAGATCGGTGGATGATGGTCTGGCACTCCACTCTACATTTGAACACTTGGACATTAGGAGAACCTATGTGCGCATTCTCTTTTTGGATTACGTCTCTTCAATGCAATCCAGCCAATAAAGCTGACAAACCTCAGGTTTCCAACATCCACCTGCAATCCTGACCCTAACCCTAACAAAGTACTGTTGTGGTATTTTTTGTTTAGCTTAGTTTCAAATCACAACTTTAATCGCATGTTTGAAACTGCGACCGTAATCTGGGTTTCCCTTGAAATTAAATTAAGATTACAGTTTAGTTGTTAATTGATAACTTTGCAGGAGGCAGGGTGGTACTTTTGGGTTTATTTTTGTGTATCTTTTGATTGTTGGCATACTGTACTTATCTATCTGCTTCTAACTTGTTTGTGGAGGTGGTAGTGCTGTAGAGTTGAGCAGCTATTGTATTTCGTCCTTGTTTCTTTCTTCACTTGATTTTTCGGGTTTTGTTTACTATTTTGGCCTCATTCTGTTTGTATTCTGTTTGCATTATATTAAAACTTTAAGTTCTCCTCAAACTCTGTTTTCTGTCATTGATGTCTACATTCTGTTATTGTTCTCACTATTCTTTCTCTCCTCATTCTAAACAGAGGGTTTGACAGATTATGTTTTATTCATAGTGCTGCAATTACAACAGAGCAGCGTTAGGTTGTCTTTGGTGCAGGTAAAGAAATACTTCAAAGGTACTGTCACACTACTTTTCTGTTTTACAGACATGTCCCAGTGCTTTGACCCCAAATAGAAGCTTCAGTAGAAGAGAATGGAAAGTACAACAAATATTCACATCACCTGAAAAACGTACCTGCACACAAAAATAAGTTACAGTAAGTTTTAAAAGAAAGTCAGGTGACTTTAAAAACCCCAAAAAATAACTTGTATTTATGTCTTATTTTATCTTTCATCAAAGCATTTCAATCTCAGGAATTCACCCGAGACACATTTTGTCACAAGCTGAAATTCTGTAAAATAATGAGAAATATGACTTATTAATGTATCAGATTATTGCTTTTATCAGCTGCTTCTATCAGAAACTCTGCCTACTTGATGTTCTTTAAGAGTCACTTTCACATCCACTGACAACGTCCTCAGGTTGTGGCAGAAATCACAATCCAATAGCTTCCCCAAGTGGCCATCTCACCAGACTACCAGCACATGAAGCTGCAGAACATCTTCCTCACTTGTAACGCAAGTTTAAAGTCAGAAACACTACCACGTTTGTCCACAGGGACCGCCAAAACCAACACAACATGAAAGGTATTTGTTGTAGCTTTAAACACTGTCTGATGATCAACAGGCGTGGTTTGAATGCTGAGGTCTTAAGAGGCCTTGAAACAGTATTAACTTGTAACTCTTAAAATACCAGTTTATTAATCATCGTTTCATATTTTGGTGTTCAGCCTTTAAGTTAGTTGTTGTGTATTTAGAGGTTTAGTTATAATACATCATTAAAACTACTGATAAGAGTTATCTACATCAATATAAATACAGTCTTTTATTCCATAATAATTTGAATTGTGTGTTTTTATGAAGATCAAAACACTATAAATTACTTTAACAAAGTAAAAGTCTAACATTTACAACTTTTGATGGTTTAATGACTTCAGAGCGTTGAAATTATTTTTGGGAGGTCTGATCCTTGTAGACCAGCTGTATAATCAAACAACAAAGGGATCTGTATCTGTTAATATGGATCAATGATCAATAACTAGTATCAGCGGCAAAGAAAACGTGACCGGTCATCTCTAAAAGTTATATTTTTTCATTTTGTGCTGATCTGAAACAAAGGCTAGAATGTACAAGACATGTTGAACAAGAAAACAAAATGTACGGACATTAACTTCCTCTAGACGCAAAGCAGTTGTGGAACTGGTCCTGAACAAAGACGACGAGCAGAGTCATCGATGTCTCATGTAAAAGATATTTAAGTTTCATTTGTCCTCTGTTGTCCTTTGTTGTTCTCTGCTGTGTGTGTGTGTGTGTGTGTGTGTGTGTGTGTGTGTGTGTGTGTGTGTGTGTGTGTGTGTGTGTGTGGGTGTGTGTGTGGGTGTGTGTGTGTGTGTGTGTGTGTGTGTGGGTGTGTGGGTGGGTGGAACGCATCTGTGTATAACAACACAATATGTTAGACACGGAAACATCAACATAAAACGATCATAGAATGAAATGGTGGGAAAAGGGGATCCAACAGATGTGAACTTAGAAGAACAGAGTTATTCTTTCCTTCAGTTGCTGTTTGTGTTGAAACATGTCTGTTGAAGGTGAGTTTGTCATTTCCTGGTTTATCGCACAGATCCAACATCTTAATTCACGATCAAATAGAAAACAGTTTGATCGTGAAATTAACAGATTAGGTCACTCAGTTATTCCTTCATTGTGCTGATTCAGCAGCATTCCCTCTGTTGCTACCTGAATCTTTTTTCTTCCGTACATATTTTTGGCTGCTAAATACTCGCGCATACTTTCAGCTTCTTAACCTATAAAAAATGCTCAGCTCTAAGGACATGTATGCTATGATTCTTTTATTGTTTCTACCTCTGAAATATTCATCTTATTTCACAAGACACCCATCAGAGAGGATTTAGAAGTGGGTGGCCGATGAATAAATAAGTAGGACTATGCCGTCTACCTGCGTATATCCTGCACGTTACACCAACACTGAGATAACAAACTAAACGTTACCTCGCCGTATCATACCATAGATTACTCGCATGAACTAGGCCAAACCTAAATCTACAGCCAATTAATGAATTACTCTACCACAAAAGATTCATCACTTGATATGTCTGTCTGAGTTTCACTTCACCTGACCATGAATTATAAAGGTTGTGCACAAATTTGTCAATTAATGACAAAGTAATCAATTATTTGTATCTAATGCATCTGTTTTACGTAACTGCAGACACATATTGAAGACTCTTCAAGTCTCTGTTTACATCTTGAATCGAGTCAAACCCGTTTACACATCATAGCCGTACTATATTCATATATTCATATTACATTACATTACAGTCATTTAGCAGACTCTTTTATCCAAAGCGACTTACAATTCAGATTCTATCACAGATTCTATCTACACCGTAGGCACAGCTACGGGAGCAATTTTTGGGGTTAATTGTCTTGCTCAAGGACACATCGACATGCAGCTAGCGGAGCCAGAGCCGGATATCAAACCGCTAGTCCATGTTGATGTGTCCTTCGGCAAGACACTTAACAAATTGCTCCCACAAGCTGTGTCTGTGGTGTATGAATGATCAGATCGTCCTGATGGGCAGGTGGCACCTTGTGAATGGGTGTGAATGATGACTTGTAGTGTTAAAGCACTTTGAGTGGTCAGAAAAGTACTGTACAAGTCAATTTACATCTATGCAATTAACCACAGCTTGTCCAACTGATTTATTTGTGTGTGAATGCTATGCATCGTTTTTTAAGGGTCCTGGCAGCAGCAGCAGCAGCATGACCACCAAGGAGACACAACAGGGCAGAGCTGCAGGATCTCAGGTGAGCTCTTATGTCATCTTATTTCAGGTTCATGAGTTGACTGAAAAATAAATACATCTGGAAGTTTTTGAGATGGTTTAAAGATAAATAATGTTTGAGTATTGTTGTGGCCGATCCTTCAAGACGTCCTTAGTCGGTCTACTCCTACTCTCTGACAGCTTACCGTTCCCCCTCTCAGTCCGACTGCATCGTCCGCACCAGCCCGATTGGGCTCTCGACTAACTTTTTTTACCATCCCCACCGCCATTCACCACCCCAAAATGAAATGAATTGTTTTATTTTTAAAAAGTAATTTTTACAATTTGTCTTTTACAGTTTGTTTGTCTTGATGTTACCAATTCAGCTCAGTTAAATTAAAATAGTTTTTAAGTGTAAACAGCTGCCGCTTGTCTCTCCATATTCAACAAGGTGTGTTCAATGATTGGGGTATCCTGCTGACAACGCCAAGAACACAAGAGGTGTCAGAAAGTAGACACTACTCAGTTTCTAGGTTACACTGTCACCAACTGTTTATCATTGGAATAACCTGAAACCATGAGTAGGACTTTGTGTCACGTCACCCATCTTTACACGCATGTGTGCGTTCTTGTGCATGAGCGCGAGGATGCAAACAAAACGAGGTGGTCAAAACCTCCACAGGGAAACTTTTTAGGTAAAATCTTTGAAGCAGTGAAGCTAAATCCTTTTCTCATTTTGCAGACTGTTACATGCAGCAAAGTGAGAGTGAAGAAGGAGAACGATGGTGACTCCACGGTGAGTACACTGTGATGCACTGCATGCACAAAAAGTCTGTATTTTAATTTCATCAACAAGGACGTTTTTAACTGTTATTTTCTCACTGTTTCCTGCAGGGTGAACATTTACATTGTTTCAAAGTGAAATTCAGTAAAAAGGATGTTACCAAAACCACTTTTGACTGTGATCAACCTCGCACAGTGCTGGAGGTTTTAAAATCAAGTATAAAATATCAGGAGCTGATGTTTACAGATGAAAACATTGTGATTCAGTTGGGTAAAGGGGATAAGGCATTGGCTGTTGCAACACATTTCCCTTGTTCTTGTATCCGTGAAGGTGAGATTCTGATCTTATCACTCAAAAAGGAAAAGGTTGAACAGGCCCAACAGTACAAAACGGTGCATTCAAGAGACGAGTATTCTGTCTTCTACATTGACACAGCTGGAGGACTAAACACTAAAACAAAGAAGCTTTTTATAAACAATGCGGTCAAACAGTTCAAGTATCTGTGTGTCTATGGGGAGAAGGGGATGACTGTGGAAGAGGCTCTGAAAAGAGACGGTCGCTTCATCGATGATCTTAGAAACTTCACTCTGATTGACAATAAGCATCCTAGCAATAGCACAGAATTTACACGAAAAGTTGATAACCTAGATGGAAAAGAGTTCAAGATATGTCTTCCACGAAACACAAGTTCAAAGACAAGCATGCAGGAAACCCCGGGTGCATCAGATATCTCACAACAGAGACGTGAGCGTGATACGGCAGTCTTAGAGGTCCTACAGCAGAGAGAAACCAGTGTCAGAGCAGCAGTGGCAAACAAAGACAAACATGTCAACACTGAGGAGATTTATAGAAAACTGCGTGAGCAGTACCCAGGTCTGAAAGAACTGATGGAGAGCAGATTCCCTGATGATTCTTATCAGAAAGCACTGGACCTGAGGAGAGAAGACTTTGGAAAGATCCAGCGCTTATTCAATCAAGTTCACAGAGTCAGGGAGCTGATTAAACTGGGAGAATCAGTTTGCAAAGTGGTTGTTGGGGATGTTCATCAGGGAACGGGCTTTGTGCTGTTTGACAACTTCATCCTGACTAACGCACACTTATTGAAAGGTTGTGTAGAAGGAGAAAAGCTGAAGGAGGGTATAGATGTGTATGTTTTATTTAACTATGAAGATCCTGAGCCGCACACAAAGTACTACTACTTTCCTATTGAGGGAATATTAGTTAACTACAGTGAGGGTGAGCTTGATTATGCCATACTTGAGATCAATAGCGAGAAATACAGCCAAGCAACACAAACAACACAGATCGAGGTGCCACCAGGGCTCCTGCAGATATTTGGTCCTCTACCTCAGAATGGTGAAGCCTGTATTGTTGGTCATCCAGCAGGAGGCCTGAAACAAATGGATCCAACATGTATCATTGAGAAAGAGAAGCGGGAGCAGGCTGTCCATGATCATCTACAGCCATACAAAGACAATATTTTCATTGTCTACTCAATCACTCACCTTATCAAAAAGCAAGGCATTGAAGACATGATGATTGGTGGATACAAAGCAGACAACGTAGCGACCTACAACACTTTCATGTATCACGGCTCTTCTGGCTCTCCAGTGTTTGATGCTCATGGTCGAGTGTTTGGTTTGCACAGCGCAGGATTTGTCTATGGGTACTGGTAAACTCATACCTGAAAGAGGTCTATGATTCCGTGGTTGGGATTGGAGATGAGGCAATTGAGACTGATTAAGTATTCAGAGGCTCGGTGAATGACATGTAGTGTAAAAGCGCTTTGAGAGATCGAAAGACTAGAAGGGCGATATACAAAGACAAGTCCATTTACCATTCAGTTCAGTGTCAATCATAGATTGTATATAAGAAGTTGACGTGGTCGTTGTGACGTCACTCATTTGTTTGTGGACTGACGTTTGGAAGCCTCTATAGTTTGGCATTTTGGCCGTCGCCATCTTGTTGTTTTTCCGCAACCATTGAATAGGAAGTGACCATATAGTTGCCGCCTAAGTTAGACTTGGATATTTGGTTTCTAGTGATGGTTAGCAAAAATTGAACCCCCATGTAAATCAGTTAGAGTGGAGAAATGTCAGACTTAAGATGGAAACAGAGTGAAGTGAGCTGACAATTCACTCCACTCAACCATGAAACACGCAGGTTGTGCCACGAACTTGTCAAGTAATGAGCTGCGGTTCATCTCATTTATTTACTGTCCAGAACGTGAGCTAACAGACAACGTTTGTACTCTCTCCAAGTTCTCCTCGAATCTCCCTCAATCCTGTCAAACCCTGAACTATAAGTAGAGATGCTCACTCATACAAACATCCTTCACAGAACTGGCAACCGCCGGTGAAGTGAACGCAATGGAACGGAAAGGAAGAGTGCGACATCTAGTGGCTGAATGTTAGCAATAACACCTTAACTCTTGTTTTTTTGTGTTCAGCTTGCAATTCGATTTGTTTTATTGATATTTCTGGATTTATTACTTGTATGATATTCGGCCTCCTGATGTATTCTGTTTGTGTTGTAATTAAATGTCGCTTGTTCTCTCCTAAATCTGTTTCCTGTTATTGATTTGGGGGGATTTTGGGGGGTTTCAGACACTGTTCAATGATCCAACAAGACTTAAATCTTTGTGAAAGCTGTTTCTTTCAACTCACTTTGTGCTTGGTGAAGCTTAGGTGTGTCCATATGCACAGCAGATACGTCTCCTTTCATCTGTCATAATAGCAGGAACATAGACTTGGCAAAATGAGTTACAACCTGAATTTAAGAAGTACAACAAGGATTATACTTAGAAATATATGTTGCTCATTACCGCTGTTACTTTCCCATCTAAGTGCTGAAGCTGTTTGCTGTTGTCGTCCTTCACTTGTAATGCAAGTTGAAAGTCAATTACACCTTTGGCATTTATACCAAAGTAAGAACATATGACTACAAAGGATTTGAAGTGGAGGGGCACTTTTCTCATCGTGTTGCTTTGAGCTTTGAAACCTCACTTTAACAAATACTAAAAGTTTAAAAAACAAACGACACATTTTCAACAAATCAAAAGATTATTCATAAGTGAAAACGAGGCAATTTAATGTATATTTTATAAACAGTATTTTTTTTTCATTATCATGACAGTGAGGATCTTTTCTCTGGTCCTGAACCAGTCTCAGTGTAGTCCTGATCCTCTATCAGACCTCCATCAGTAAAGAGACCATCAGAGAGAAGATGGTCTGTTTCTATATATTATTCTTAATGCTCGTCATATTCTGGTGAACTCAGATATAATCAAATATATCCTACACACACTTTGCTATTTGTTTTAGGTATCCACCAAGAATGTCTGAGACACACTACACCCTAGAAAAACTATCTCTCTATTTTGCTATTAAAATAATTGATACACCAATTGATTAATCGATTTATTGAAATTATGGATGAAACAAATACGTGCAACAAGGTGAAACTGTAGTTTTGCTGCATACAGATGAACTTTGATACTTTGAAACACCTTTATGCAGATTGACTTTGATGTTGACACCTCTGTGTCTGAGGAGCGAGAGGCGAGACCCTAAGATGTGTAAAGGCACCATGCTGTGGTTTGAGCCTCTGGCTGACACTTACACAATGGAGTCTTCCAGGTGTGTTGTGGTGTCACACCTAACTGACATGTATGAAGCATGGCACCTGTGCAGCCCTGTCTCCTAAAAATTACGGTCCCCCAAAACTAAAATGCATTCTCAATTACGTTTGACCATAAACGTATTTTCTCCCTGATCACGTTTGTGTTTGACGTATTACAATCAACATATCTGTCGTACTCAAGTCTCTATTATCTTTCTGTGGTCTGCCTCGCCTCTACCCCCTCCACAGTTGTTGCCCCGCGGCCTGTTCCGAGGGCTGACGGACCTGACGACGGGGTGCCTCGCGGCAGGGGCGGCTGGAGGTTGCGCGTCCGGCGCCAACCGGTGAGCGCCCGCCACTCGGAACCATAAAACCAAGTCCCGGATTTCACCCGGGGGACATTCTGTAAGTATTGTGGCCGGGTGATGAGCCTCGTTGCTCGGCCTGCGTGAACGCGTTTCTGCTGGAGACAGGCGGGGTGTTTTGGTGGTATCTCGGCCGACAATTCGGTGTTGTTCCCGGGCGTGGATGAGCGCATTTCTGCCGGAGACAGGCGGCGTGTTGCGGTAGTATTCTGACCGCGTAATACTGCGAAGGAGAGGCGGTGATGGAGAGGGGAAAAAAGGTTAAAGTGTTTAAATATTGATTAGAAACGTATTTGTAATACGTTAAAACACAAACGGAATCAGGGAGAAAAGGGAGAAAATACGTTTCTAGTCAAACATAATTGAGAATGCGTTTTAGTTTTGGGGGAACGTAATATTTAGGAGACAGGGTTTGCATGGTTGATTACACAAGAAAACAAAATGTACGTACATTAACTTCCTTTAGACGCAAAGTCACGTAAAAGGAATTTAAGTTTCGTTTCCTCCACTGTGTCCTCTACTCTGCTGTGTGTGTGCGTGTGTGTGTGTGTGTGTGCGTGCGTGTGTGTGTGTGTGTGCGCGCGTGCGTGTGTGCGTGCGTGTGTGTGTGTGTGTGGATGGGTGGGTCTGTGCCGCGGCCAAAGTGCAAACTAAGGAGTCAGCGACAGTCCTCCATTTCCTCCATTTCCTCCAGTGGAGTAAAGTCAAGGTAAGACTTCCACATTCTTTCCTTACAGTATTATTTTATTTATTAGAGACGCATCTGTGTATAACAACACAATATGTTAGACACGGAAACATCAACATAAAACGAATGAAATGTTGGGAAAACGGGAAATGAAATGAACAGATTGGGTCACTCAGTTATTCCTTCATTGTGCTGATTCAGCACTGTTTTCCCTCCTTTTTCTGCAACTATTTCTTCCGTACATTGTTTTGGTTGCTAATAACTTCTGCATACTTTCAGCTACAGAACCTATAAAGACTGTTCAGCTCTTTGAGGACATGTATGCTATGACTTTGTTACTGTTTCTTCCTCTGAAACATTCATCTTTTTTCACATGTTTTTACAATGATTCTCTGGAGCAAATCCTCTTAAACGCCTTAAACTGTGAAAGACTTCTTCTGCATACGTTGAGCTACAGACACCATTTAAACAAGTAACACGACTTTGAACTGTTGTGGTATGATTCAGCTTTTTAATAGCTTTTACGCTTTTGGGGTTATTTACAGATTTAAATCTTTAGATGTTTCAGGTGTATAACTATCTCCCCCGTCTCTTTCTCCTGTAAGCAGGAAATACATTTTCTAGTTTGGGCCCGAGCACCAACGTCAGGCCAGCGAATCTTCTCTTCATTTTTGGCCATTTCTTGGCGCTATACTTTACAAACCATCCGATTTACATGATGTTGTTTACACTTGATATAGAGCAACATAGTGCATGTTGATGCGTGTTGTCTAGTGGATACAGGAAGTGTGTTTTGTTCAGCGGTGATATGAGTGTGTGGATGAAGTATTAAGTATTTGTACTAGTTGGCTAGTACAAATACATCTTGAATCGGGTCAAACCCGTATACACATCACATCAGTGTGTGCACTATATTTATATTTCAGGTGTAGGATGTTTGTTACAACTAACTGTATTATTGTAATTTTAGGTGAAAAATGCCTCCCAAAAAGCAAGAAACATACAGCAAGACCATCAAGTCCTATTTCAAGACAGTTGTAAGTAAAAGCTCAGCTACAATTCTCTGCAATCAATACGTAACATACATTTGAATCTTTGACTGAATCTGTATGTTGTGCAGCCGCAATGTTTGGTAAACTAAGGCTATGCTCTAACAAGGATGGAATTTCCAGGAGTGACTGGTGGTTCGCTCCCCGGCTCTGCTTTGTCGATGTGTCCTTCGGCAAGACACTTAACTTAACAAATTGCTCCCACAAGCTGTGTCTGTGGTGTATGAATGATCAGATCGTCCTGATGGGCAGGTGGCACCTTGTGAATGTGAGTGAATGATGACTTGTAGTGTTAAAGCACTTTGAGTGGTCGGAAGACTAGAAAGGTACAAGTCAATTTACATCTATGCAATTAGCCACAGCTTGTCCAACTGATTTCTATGCGTGTGAATGCTATGCATCATTTTTTAAGGATCCTGGCAGCAGCAGCAGCGTGACCACCATGGAGACACAACCGGGTGGAGCTGCAGACCCTGGGTCGGGCGGAGCTGCAGGCACTCGGCCGGGCGGAGCTGCAGGCACTCGGCCGGGCGGAGCTGCAGGCCCTCGGCCGGGCGGAGCTGCAGGCCCTCGGCCGGGCGGAGCTGCAGGCCCTCGGCCGGGCGGAGCTGCAGGCCCTCGGCCGGGCGGAGCTGCAGGCGCTCGGCCGGGCGGAGCTGCAGGCGCTCGGCCGGGCGGAGCTGCAGGCGCTCGGCCGGGCGGAGCTGCAGGATCTCAGGTGAGCTCTTATGTCATCTTATGTCAGGTTCATGAGTTGACTGAAAAATAAATACATTTGGAAGTTTTTGAGATGGTTTAAAGATAAATAATGTTTGAGTATTGTTGTGGCCGATCCTTCAAGACGTCCTTCGTCGGTCTACTCCTACTCTCTGACAGCTTACCGTTCCCCCTCTCAGTCCGACTGCATCATCCGCACCAGCCCGATGGGGCTCTCGACTAACTTTTTTTCACCATCCTCTCCGAACCGCCCCAAAATACAACCTAAGCCGCCCCGAAATGAAATTAATTGTTTTATTTTTAAAAAGTAATTTTTACAATTTATCATTTAGAATCTGTTTGTTTTGATGTTAACAATGCAGCAAAGTTAAATAAATAAAAATGTAAGTGTAAATAGCTGCCGCTTGGTTCCATATTCAACAAGGTGTGTTCAATGATTGGGGTATCCTGCTGACAACGCCAAGAAAACAAGAGGTCTTAGGTTACACTGTCACCAACTGTTTATCATTGGAATAACCTGAAACCATTAGTAGGACTTTGTGTCACGTCACCCATCTTTACACGCATGTGTGCGTTCTTGTGCATGAGCGCGAGGATGCAAACAAAACGAGGTGGTCAAAAACTCCACAGGGAAACTTTTTAGGTCAAATCTTTGTAGCAGTGAAGCTAAATCCTTTTCTCATTTTGCAGACTGACACACGCAGCCAAGTGAGAGTGAAGAAGGAGAACGATGGTGACTCCACGGTGAGTACACTGTGATGCACTGCATGCACAAAAAGTCTGCATTTTTATTTCATCAACAAGGACATTTTTAACTGTTATTTTCTTACTGTTTCCTGCAGGGTGAACATTTACATTGTTTCACTGTAAAATTCAGTGCTACCGACCAGGAGGAATACAATATTACCTGTGATCAACCTCGCACAGTGCTGGAGGCGATAAAATCAAGTAAAAAATATCAGGAGAAGAAGTTTACTGATGAAAACATTGTGATTCAGTTGGGTAAAGGGGATAAGGCATATACTGTTGCAACACATTTCCCTTGTTCTTGTATCGATGAAGGTGAATCTCTCGTTATATCATGTGAATCAGAAAAGGTTGAAGCGGCCCAAGACCAACAGTACAAAACGGTGCATTCAAGAGACGAGTGTTCTGTCTTCTTCATTGACACAGTGGGAGGGCTAAACACCAAACAAAAGAAGCTTTTTATAAACAATGCGGTCAAACAGTTCGACTATCTGTGTGTCTATGGGGAGAAGGGGATGACTGTGGAAGAGGCTCTTAAAAGAGACGGTCGCTTCATTGATTTTCTTAGCAACTTCACTCTGACTGACAATAAGAAGCAAGGCTCTGTCACTGAATGCACAGAAATAGTTGACAAACTACATGGAAAAAAGTTCAAGATACGTCTTCCACGAAACAAGAGATCAAACGAAAGCATGCAGGAAACCCCGGGTGCATCAGATATCTCACAACAGAGACATGAGCGTGATACGGCAGTCTTAGAGGTACTAAAGCAGAAAGGAACCAGTGTCAGAGCAGCAGTGGCAAACAAAGACAAACATGTCAACACTGAGGAGATTTATAGAAAACTGCGTGAGCAGTACCCAGGTCTGAAAGAACTGATGGAGAGCAGATTCCCTGATGATTCTTATCAGAAAGCACTGGACCTGAGGAGAGAAGACTTTGGAAAGATCCAGCACTCATTCAGTGAAGTTCACAGAGTCAGGGAGCTGATTAAACTGGGAGAATCAGTTTGCAAAGTGGTTGTTAGGAATGTTCGTCAGGGAACGGGCTTTGTGCTGTTTGACAACTTCATCCTGACTAACGCACACATATTAGAAGGTTGTGTAGAAGGAGGAAAGCTGAAGGAGGGTATAGATGTGTATTTTTTCTTTAACTATGAAGATCCTGAGCCGCACACAAAGTACTACTACTTTCAGCTGGCTCATCGTGACATCTACTACAGTAAGGATGAGCTTGATTATGCCATACTTGAGATCAATCCTCAGATACCCAACCAAGCAACACAAACAAAGCAGATCAAGGTGCCACCAGGGCTCCTGCAGAGATTTAGTCCAATACCGCCAAATGGTGAAGCCTGTATTGTTGGTCATCCAGCAGGAGGCCTGAAACAAATGGATCCAACATGTATCATTGAGAAAGAGAAGCGGGAGCAGGCTGTCCATGATCATCTACAGCCATACAAAGAGAGTATTTTCATTGTCTACTCAATCACTCACCTTATCAAAAAGCAAGGCATTGAAGACATGATGATTGGTGGATACAAAGCAGACAACGTAGCGACCTACAACACTTTCATGTATCACGGCTCTTCTGGCTCTCCAGTGTTTGATGCTCATGGTCGAGTGTTTGGTTTGCACAGCGCAGGATTTGTCCATGGGTTTCCAAACCATGAAGAGAGTGTGATAGAGTTGGCCCAACCTCTGCTGACTATATTTAAACACTTTGTGAGTCAGCTGAAGCAAAGCGGAAATGAGGCGCTGTTGAAGAGAGTTGCGAAAGAAGCAAAGAGAAACCCAGACCTAAAGAAGGTACTGCATGCAACTTCCACTGACGACCAAGCAGAGAGTGACGACCAGGCAGACGCTGACGACCAGGCAGACGCTGACGACCAAGCAGACACTGACGACCAGGCAGACGCTGACGACCAGGCAGACGCTGACGACCCAGAGGACACCTCCGAGCCAATGACATTTTAACATGTAATTAGGGGCTCCTGCAGGAAATTGTCATAACCTGTCCAGTGGATCATATTACAAGTTGACATTTTTATGATTCCTAATTCGTGCCTCTTCTTTTGTACTGACTTTTCACATATGCTGGAAATGTATCCCCTCCAGCTATAATGTGTTTATTTGAATGAGTACTTTTAACTGTAATTTCACCTGTTACGTTTCGAGGAAAGTGCATTTTATCGTGGATTACGATTGCTGTTGATGTATTTCAAATAAATTTCAAGCTGAATCCGCTCTCGGCCCCACTGGCTTGTGTTGTCACCATAACAAGTAAAAACAATCCCCATTTTCTTTTGTACTTGTCAGTGAACACAGAAAACAGCTCTACTCCTATTCTAGTTCTATGGCTGCATTGGTTATTTTTGTAGTTCATAAAGTCATTATTCTCCCAGTGACCGACTCGCTAAATCCAACTTTGTTTGTCAACTGAACACATTTTTATGCTCCACTTTCTTGTTTCTTTCAAGTGTATTTTCGAATATAGTGAACTGGATGACAACATGTTGGTTTCTTTAATCAGCTACTGTAAATATAACATCCCCTGTGGTGGGGAACGGGGTGTAGTATTGTAACTTTTTAAACTTTGAGTTTGTTCATTGTTTGTTTCTTTCATATCATTACTTCTGTATCCTAGCCTTACTGTGTTGTTTTACATTTTTTACTTTTTTTACCCGTGACCTTCAGCCTCCTGATGAATTCTGTTTGCATTATATTAAATGTCACTTGTTTGATTATCTTCTCAATCTGTTTTCTGTCATCAATTTGTATTATTGTTGTTCCCAACAAACCTAACTTAAACAATAATGTTGGTCCTCACAGCAGTTACTTTTCCTGATTTCATTTCATTTTCAAGTGCTGCAGCTTCTTAATGTTCCCAAAATCAGTTTCACGTCCACTGACGATGTCCTCAGGTTGTAGCAGCAATCACAAGCCAACAGCTTCCCCAAGTGGCCATCTCACCACACTACCAGCACATGAAGCTGCAAAACACTTTTACATTTAATGCAAGTTTAAGGTCTACTCTAACTTTTCATTGATTTAGATAATTGTAAAGGTTGGTTGATTGTTGTGCAGTTCAGGCAAAGGTGTGTTTTTCTCAATCTTTAAGGTTACACATATTAAATGCATTACAAGTTTTAAAGGATTGTATTAATTAAAAGAATGTATTACTAAAAAGAAGACAATGGGACCTATGTTAGGCAAACAATTTTATTTTGTCATTCATCAGCTGTTTTCTTTTACATCATTATTTGAACAAAGTTGAGTTGATCAAACCCTTAAATCTACAAAGGGTGGAAGAAACCAGAATGATCTGATGAAAGCCGATCACTCTGTCTTTCTCTCTCAGTCATCCTCATCTTCTTCTCCTCTCAAAGCGTGGCGGAGTTTCCTCCAGAACTCCCCACTCTTCTCCTCCTCCTGAGGCCACTCCAGGTAGGTGCTGGAGCTCATGAGTTTGCGCAGCTTGCAGAAGCGTTTGGGGATGTCGTCCTTGGACAGCGGTTCCAGCAGGACCAAGATGGCCGCGTCTCCGCCGGCACTGCCATCGAACAGCTGGAAGTGGGAGAAGTCCAGCTCGTAGCGGCACCAGTCCGACTGGACAAAATTCTCCGAGAGGATGAAGACGGTGCGCCGGCTGCGCTCCATAGCGCTCATGATGTTGTCCACAATCCAGTGTCCAGGAAGGAAGTCCCGCTTGTGGAGGCACAGGGTCAGAGGTCGGGGGGCTCTGTGGTTCACAGAGTCTTCATCGTTCTCCCTGGAGTATAAACCAGAGAGAAGGTAATGTTTTAATCTTTGCCATGTTTGGTTAATATCGCATGAAATTTATTGGAATGGTAATTTGTCAAAAATGTGAAATTTCCAAAAGTCTTTTAACTAAAAGTTGATGTGGGCTCTGCTCATCGTCTTGTGCCAAACTAACTTTTTTATCAAGGTTCACTGAAATCTGGTAAGTACTTTTTGAGCTTTTGAGATACCCTGCTAACTAACAAACAGATAAACAAACGGTAGAACGTTATTATGTTTTAAAGATATAGATCAACATTACCGTGGCTCCTCCAGCTCAGGTACCAAGAAGTTCTCCACCCAGCTCGCATCTCTCTCGCTGTAGGACACAAAGGCGTCGTAGGACAGCAACTCCTCTGTTTCTGCTCCATCTCTGCGTTGCCGCCGTTCCCGGGAGCTACGCTTGGCCCTCAGCCACACCCACGTCATCTTGAGGTACCAGAACGCATGGAGGCGCCACAGCAGGACACACACCAGTATCCCTACAACCAGTGCCACCCCACAGCTCACGGACACAAACAAAACCCGGTGGCACACGACAACAGAGAGTTGGACTCGACCCACCGGTTCCCCCTGCAGGTAGAGAGGAGAGTCGCAGACGTAGCTCTCCTCTCCATCTGTCAAATGCACGCCTCCACCTCCTTGAACGGCCGACTGGAGGAAGTAGACAAAGTCACAGGAGCAGACGAATTTGTTCTGACCCGCCTGGAGGTCCTGGAGCCGCCTGTACGACTGGAGGTCCGAACGGTCGAACATGTTCAGGGTGTTCGACTGTGGGAGAACACACTGGGGTCACACTGGGGGAATACAAAGAGGACTGGAAGAAGAAATGTATGATTGAGTGATTGGTCCTTACCTGTATTGTCAGTGTTTGCAGATTGGGGAACAGCCATCCAGGGGGCAGCCTCAGTAACTTATTCCCAGAGAGGTAGAGCTCTCTCAGGGCAGGCAGGACCAGGGTGAAGCCCTTGAGGTCGTTGTTGCTCAGATCCAACACCTGTATGTGATAAAGCACAAGATAAAAGTGGTGTTTGCTGCAGTGTGTGTGTCAGGTTGACTGTCAGGATTACTGCTACATGGTCCACTTTCAGTACCTCCAGAGTTTCAGGTAAACAAGGAGTGATGGTAGTAAGTTTGGCCCTGGAGATGTTGAGGTATCGCAGGGTGGAGGGCCAGGAGCAGCCCTGGGGCATGGAGCTGTATCCATTCCGGCTGATGTCCAGGTGGGTCAGTTTGGAGAGCTTTGTTACCTGCTGGTTCATCGTGGACAAAGACTGGACAGCAGAGAAGACAGAGGCAGACGAGTCTTCAGGAAGCAGGTATTCTTCTCAAATCTTTTTTTTTTACGTATTCTTGGATTTATACTTTATTGGCACCTCAGTGATTTTACTTGTGATTATCAGTTTACTAGTCAGTAGGAGTACTACTCCTCTGTGGTTAAACAGCACATTGTCTCTCAAGTGCCGCTAGCTGGACTTCTTTGTAGCTAGGAAGTACGAATTAACAGAAAATCCACAAAAAAAAAAGACAGTTTTTTCAAGTTTCACAAAGGCACCTTCAGAGCGTTTCCACTGAGGTTCAAAACTCGGAGGTCCTTCAGAGTGCCGTCTCCGTTGCACAGTGTCTCCACCAGAGTCAGGTCAGTCAGCAGGTTGTCGGACAGGTCCAGGTACTGCAGGTTCACGAGCAGGCGGGACGTGAGACAGGGCAACACAAACACCTGAGGGTAAAAGTTCTGACTTTAAAACCACACTCTTAATTTCAATCTTACAATCGGGACTCCTTGCTCCAGCTATGTAGTGGATTGATGTAGCTATCGCACGAGACAGATAACACCGTCCTTACCTGACTGTTTATGACGGACAACTTCCTGGGGTACTGCAGCAGAAACTGCAGCCCCAGAAGGGAGGCAAACTGAAAGACTTTCAGCACTTTGGCGTTTCGTAGGAAGAACTCGTCAATGCTTTTATGGTCTGTCCATCTGGCTCGCTCCCACCTAACACCAACGGAGAAACAACAAACCATTAAACTACCCAGTAGGTACGTACATTCGCAGCTCGTTTATGTTTCTGCCGGGCTGCTGATTGGTTGACTAAACGTGCTGCTTCTTAGCCTGAACACTGGTGTTCATCAAATGAGACGAATTAAGGCCCGTCCCAAAAAGTCACTAGAACTGTCGCTAGGCGCCTTTTGACAAAAAAGTCTCTAAATCTAGCAAGAACGTTGGTGTCACTGAATTTGCTAGATCGTGCTGCCGTGCTGGTTTCCTACCTGCCCTCGCCTGTCAGTGTGACGCCGTCCACGAACAAGGAGGTGAGCGGCGCCCCATCCACCGCCACCAGGAGGTCAGCAATGGCCTCATCGGACACAGAAAGGTTACGTAAGGTCATTTTCCTGAAGAGAGACATCATAGAGGAGCGACTGGTTGGTTTGTCTGCCAAACCGATTTTACATTTTTACACCCCAAAAATGTATAACACCTTTAAACTTCCCCTGTTGATTACAATCATTAAGACAATTGTTTTTTGTATTACAAATTTACTGAAATGTTACGTTTAAATATCTCAAATCTCAAATTTGATCAATGCTTCCTATAGTTTGACAGTTTGCTTGCAGTGATTGACAGCTGCGTTAGAGAATCCCTGACTCTGATTGGGTGTTTTCCTTCAGGCACGGTAGACACTTGCAAGTGCCTTTAGGAGCACTTAGAGAAGGCAGAGGAACCTGACTGTTTTCACAGATTGTCTGTCCCATGTACTACTGTCAGGATATAGTGACAGTACCGCTGTACAACCGAAGCTGTAAATCATTGAAATGGAGAAAGTAGAGGAGTAAGAGGTACGTGCTGGTGACTGCAAATATACTGTACATTAAGAGTATTGCACTTATTTCTCTTTATTATTTTTCTGTTATGTTCAGGCACTTTCTTATTATTGAGAGTTTCGCACTCATAATTACAGCATCGACTGCCCTCTCAGCCCTATCATTGTGTTCATCAGTGCTTCATTAGGAATTCTGCATGAACGCGAGTATTAAAGAAAAAGAGATTGTAGCCAGACCTGACTCTCCTCCTGGTCACCTCTCTGGAGGGCTGAACAGACTGATTCCTCATCAGATGGAGATCTTCCAGAATGATCCACGTCTCAGGGTATGACACGTCCCCGAGCACAGCCGAGGCTAAGGCTACGTTCGTTAAAAATGGACCACGGAGGCTCAAAGTGACACGACCCAGCGGCCAAACGTCCGCTAGAGTACCGGTTTCATACCTGCAGAGAGAGAGAGAGAGAGAGACAGGAGAGGTTAAGTGGAAGATGGGGAATAGTAAGATCCTTTAAAGGGAAGGGCAGACTGTGGATTCAATATTCAGGGCTTCAGTCTTTGGTCCTTACATTTACAACTGCAGCGAAAGTGCCCTCTTGGATGCCCCTCTGGTTGATAAAACATGAAAAACAGCCTTCTACGGTGCCCTTCCATCAGAGAAAACGCGATGAAGTGCCCTTTAGAGTGCCCATCCAATGGAGAAAATGTGATAAAGAGCCCTCTAGGATACCCTTCCATTGAAGAAAACCTGATGAAAAGCCCACTAAAACGCCCTTTCAGTGGAGAAAACGTGAGGAAGTTCTCTCTAGGATGCTCAGTGGAGAAAACATGGTGCGGTTCCCTCTAGGTAGGATGTTCTTCCAGTGGAAAAAGCGTGATGAGGTTCCCTCTAGCGTACGTTCTGCCCCACCGCATGGAGCCGATGCCCTTTTAATATTTTGACACCAACCTTATATTTGATCTTGCTTATACGTTATACTTTCCCTCATCATCTGCATTTATAATCAATTTGCTTAATGTGGATAATGTGATGTTATCACAAATGACAGGGCCGAGAGGATAACCATAAGAACCACATCGAATTTGACTCTTCAAACTCCTGAATCAGCTGCATCAGCTCTTATCATGTTTTGGTATTTTCTCTTATAAAACATTAGAATACATTATATTTGAAGTGGCTACACAGACAAGAATGTTCTGTGCTGTCTCCCAGTGTAATATCTCTATCTATCTATATATATATATACATATATATATATATATATATATATATATATATATACATATATATATATATATACATACATTTATATATATATATATATATATATATATATATATATCTATATATATATATATATATATATATATATATACATACATTTCTTTTCCTTTATAGGACATTTGACTCTCGTGCAACAACACAAACACACAAACAGTGTCAGTCCTTCACCTCGTCAGGTTGTTGGCGTGCACAGTGAGCTCCTCCAGCTGAGTGACTCCAGACAGATCTCCTCTCTTTAGCTCCTCCAGAGCAGGACCTCCAAACCCCAGCCTCCTCAGCCTGACCAGCCTCTGAAACACTGGAGGAGAACCCAGGCAGCTGGAGGACACAAGACACACAAACCACGAACATCAAATGTGATTTGCATTGTCACTGCTCGGCCTTTGAACTGTAACCTGAGTGCTTCACCTGTAGGGGTTGTGGAGCAGGTTGAGCTCCTGTAGAGCTCCTAGCTTGCTGAACCATCTGTGGTTGAGAGCAGTCAGCTGGTTGTCAGACAGATCTAGCTCCTCCAGGCTCCACAGAGAGTCAAACGCTGACGGATGGATCACAGCTAGTTTGTTACCTGGAGGACAGTAATATCGACATGTAAAAACATCCAGCACTCTAGGGGTTCCTCAGGGTTCAATCAGTGGACCACTGATTATCATCAATTCTCATTAATGTTATTATTGTTGCAGTGATGCCTGGCAGAGAAGATCCTTGTGGCTAAGGAGTGCAAGTGGTGTTTAATTCCTCCACGTTTGAGTCTGTGCCTCCTCTGTGGTGGAGATGAACATAGAGATGGACACAGAGATGGTGCTGCTTGTCTTCTCCACCTTGTCCTCTGTGTTTACTCCGATGTTTACTTTTAAAAACCTCGACAGCCTCTAGATGGCAGAGTCGGCAGGAGGAGGGCTAAAGAATCCCTGTCCTGGTGAGTGACTCAGTCATATGTCATCATTGTCCAATGTCAATTACAAAAAGTAGACTACAGCCAGTGTGCGAAATACGGGGGCTCTAGGGGGGTGCGAGTGGTATTGGCGGAGATGGGTCTCCTCGATTGCCATCAGGTATTTCACACACTGACACCACTGGAAACATGGTGGACTCTGTGAGGAGGACCTGCTCCCTATGTGGATGTGAAGGGCTCATTCTAAGCTAATGAAACCACAAAGATTCTTAGTTTCAGGTGATCATACGCTAATGAGGACATAGTTATGAATGTTAGATTACATTTCTGCTAGTAGATCCCCTGAATCCTCCTCTAAAAGCTGTGGTTTCAAAGTTCATTCTTGACCTTAGGCACAGCAAAACATGGAGGAGAAGTCCTGAGCGTGAACATCTTCAGTTCCATCACGACCGATGAAGACCATGTGAGATGATCAAAAGCTCCTGAACAGCTGCTGAATGGAGCTTGGAGGTAAGATTGTTTGGTCATTTATATTATAATTCATACATCTCAAAACCTTTTATTCATTATTATTATTAGCGTTAAATGTAGTCAATGTTATATTTAACACTAATATAATTAATAAAAATCAATTAATTTGTAGATTAATGTTAAACTAATGGCAAATGACAAAACAAACCTTACCTCCAACATATATATATATATACATAAATATCAATATACATATATATATATATAAATAAATATATATATCAATACATACATAAATATCAATATACATAAATATATATAAATAAATATATATATCAATACATACATAAATATCAATATACATAAATATATATAAATAAATATATATATCAATACATACATAAATATCAATATACATATATATAAATATATATATATATAATATAATATATAATCTTGTCAAAAATAGTCTGTCTAATAGAGTAGAAATCCAGTTAAACACAAATATTGTCATAAAACGTGTCCTGCCTCCTTAAGTACACTAACATGGTGAAGAAGTGAATCTGCTGCTCGTGCCTCATGTCACAGAGAAGCCTTTGATCTATCCTTCTCTCTGTTAATCAACGTTACCATGGAGACTCAGAGACCCCAGCCTCGCGTGTCCCGTCAGGTCGTCCTCCGTCACCACGGTGATGTCGTTGAAGGACAGGTCAAGAGTCAGGGCGCCCTCTGGCACCGTGGGGACGCGGGTCAATCCGCCGTGGGAGCAGTTGCACAAGAGTCGCAGGTCGCAGCGATCGCAGGACGGCCTCTGACCCCAGCACGGGGCGAGGGGGAGGAAGAGGAGGAGGAGGAGGAGGAGGAGGAGGAAGGTGGAGTGAAGGTTGCTCGGCTGTCCCATCCTGCAGGGAAGGAAAGCGATCGAGTGGATGAACAGAGCAGGGAAGTGAACGAGCATCAAGAGGAGAGACACGCAGAGTGAAGGAAACTCAGTGAGGAACTCTGGTTTGACAAAAGAGGAAGTCTTTAACATTTATTATGACTCTTATAAACCTCATGTTCAACGCTAGGGCGCGTTAGTGGAGCAGCCATCAGACCAGGGTCTATCAACGTTATTATTATCATTATCATTATTACATTATTACAGGTTAGAAATAAGTTATATATATATTTTATTATATATATATTTTATTATATATATATATATTTTATTATATATATATTTTTTATGATATATATATATATATATATATATTTTATTATATATATATATATATATATTTGTGTGTGTCAGAGTTCCCACACTGCATTCATTGTGCTTTATAGCCCTCCTGTGTTTCCTTTATTCTGTAAATTATCTGTGAAACAAGCGGACGACTTCTGCTGTTATATAACGGAACAATGATAACAATCGATAAGTCAAACTCTCAGACATGAACTTCATGTTTTGTTGTAGGAAGGTCTGCATTGGGTTACCGGTTGATTCCTGATTCTCTAAAATGATAAAAGACAAGAGAAGCAGTGAAACAGCTTCATGACCGTCAGGAGAGGAAGTAGAAGGTTGAGGCTGAACGCCTGAAAAGAGGTAGTGAGCATGAAAACATGTGTGTTTGTAAAAATGCATCAGTGCATGAAAAGATCTTTTGCATATTCTTTAACTCATATACGGTCCAATGACATCAGAGTGAGGACATATCAGTTAAAACAGAATGACTTTTGTGCTAAACTGTGACGTCTATCTGAAGCTGAACTCCTTATTGATTATGACTCTATAGAAGAAGCACATTGTTGTATTGTGTTGCTTGTGCTTTGTGTTACAGAACACACTGTCACCGCTGTAGGTTCAGCACCGTGACCACAGAGACATCTGTCAGGCTGTGGTCTCTGCTCCAGCCAACACTTCCCCTTTGACCCCGTTCAGAGAGACGTCGAGGTTCACTAGCAGACATGAATAACTCCACAGTCGTTCAAAGGCCAAAGAAAAGGAACGTATGACAGAAGAGCTGATAATACGTTAAATCCTTTAATCGCTGTCACAAGGTGATGCGCCAACAAAACCACCATTAAAACACAGAACACAGAATAAACTCCACGAAGACACAATTTACAGCAGAATTTAACTGTAAAACATCTGATTAATATGATTTCAAGTCTGGCCTTTGGTTCTCACAATGTCCTCTGAAGAACAAACAGTCAAGAGCTTCTTCGCTTCGACACTCTGGGTTCTGAGAAGAGAAACGATGTTTCCACCTTCGAACTGTGATTTTCTTACGGTCACCATTTCTCCCCGACACAAGGACTTGAGTCTGGTCTCAGCAAACCAGTATTCTGTTCTCCAGTAATCTACAGGCTTCTCTACAACATAAAAAGAACTAGACGTGGTAGAATGTGTAGTGCACGCTTTGCAGAATCCTCTTTTCTGTGGAGGTACGGACCCTTTCTTTTGTATTTTCTGTAAACTTAAACGTTCTTAGGATATACAGGAACGTGAGAGTATATATATATATATATATATATATATATATATATATATATATATATATATATATATATTTCATGTGTTGAGCTGGAGGGATTTATTGAGAATCCAGTAAACAATCTGTGTGTGTGGTTTGGAAATATATGAAATATATCTGTTCAATTTGGAAATGACATATTTATTTAAACCTCTCATCCTTGTATTGATGTTGGTGTAAAGGTTTGTAGCTTTGATCTTCATGGTGTTTTTCACTTTGGTTTTTATAATCTGTGTCCACGTCTTCAACCACAGTGTCACCGTCACATGAATGCATTATGTCATTATGTATTATTATTTATTGTTACTTTTACTTGAGGCTCTGACTTGTGGAACTACAGTTCGCTACATGTGCGGCCTCCGGAGGGACGTGAACAGGAAGCACGGTGGCGCACAGCACGCCGCTGTGTGTAACACGTTGTCCCCAACATGTCGTTACGCTCCGGTAAATCAGCACCGTTCCGTGTACACCGGATGCACCAGTACGAGCTCCTGCTCGCAGTGAACCCGCGCACGTACAGACCGCTGTCACGGGACTACTTTGATACTCAACACAGCTTCAGATCACGAGGAACCTCAGGCAGCTCTGAACAACGCGGTGCCGGGATCTCTGAACGCGTGCACGGAGGTTTACTGTCCGGTGCACATCGGAGGTAACGACGTCCACAGCCGGTGTAGGTCACAGTGCACGTGGAGCACGTGTGTGATGTGTGCGTTCTCTGCTGGGACTGAGCTCTGACTCGCAGGAGGAGCAGATGTGACGCAGATCGCGACTAACAGGTGCTGACCCGCGTCAGCGAGGTGTTGGTGCTCCACAGTCCGCTCCACTGTTACCCCCGACCGGCCAGCTGGTGGCGCCACGTCCCGTTACAACATGCTCATGTGTAGTTCCACCCTGGTAATAAGTAATAAGTGATTATTAGTGAAGCAATCATTGTGTATAACGTTATTATATAGATGAATAACTGCTGCTGCACGATAAGCTCAGTTGAGATGATTTGACAATGATTCAGTAATATTATATGAGCATGATTTACTCCTGCAGAGCCGCAGAGACTTTTATTTGATTCATTATTATTATTGTATATTAGCAGATAATCCGCTCGTGAGTTTTGGGTTACATCGTTTAGCTTCTCGTCTGGATCTTCGGGTTACTTTTGTAACTTTAAAAGAAATATATTTTATTGACCCAATGATCATATATCATATAAATCATCATATCACATGTGCACGTGTATGTATTTAACATCCAGGTCTCCAACAGACGGATGGATGATGATTCTGTGTAATGCTTGTTGAGCTTATGCACTTCCTGTCTGCACAGGAAGTTGTTGTTGTGCTGCTGCTTGTGATCATCTTCATCTTTTGTTTCACCAAATATCAAATCTATAAATAAGAGTTTAATAATGTACCGCACGGCGTGAAGGACGAGCAGAGCTGAACGTAGAAACAGCTTCAGAGCGTGCAGATATGAAATGATGTAGAATAATGTATTCTTTATTTTACAGTATCGACACGTCGTTTGACTTTTATTTGTGATCTACAGAACTTCCACGTGCACTCTGCTGCTTTAACCTGTAAAGGCTCAAGGGTGGAACTATGTTTATGCTCCCACAAAAAGTATAAATTGCAAATTTGTGCAAAATCAAAATCCCAATTTTTTGCATTTATACTTTTTTGAGAGTGTAGATGAGCTCCTCACAGGATTAAGTGAACATAATAAAGGCCCGTCTACACGAGTACACGTGTGTTTAAACGGATATGTTCCTCGTCAAACACCAGAGAAGAAGACTGTGAGCATGCTATAGCTAGTTATGTCTTCATACATATCTGACCTCTCACGTGGACAGAATTTCATTTTACAGATAGAGGAACACGATCTCCGTGTCCGTGTGGGCTTCTCTTTGACGTGGGGGGGCTTCGGTTACTGCCGGTGACACTGAACCTGCTCCTTCAGGGTTCAGGTGTGATCCTTAAACAAGGACACACAGCTTGTGTTGCTCGAGCTGGAGGATGTGATATGAAGTGATCCAGCCACGTCTCCATCGGTGTCAAACAACAATCTGCAGCCCAGATTAGAAACAATGCAGAAGGAGGTCGAGGACAAACCCAGAAGACGAGAGAAGAAGAAGCAGACGAGACCGAGCGAGCAATACAAAGATGAAAGATGAAACTCATGATAGCATCACACACGCACACAATGCATGAATGAGGAGACGTCTGCTCAGGTAAAGTCTGACCTCAGATCTGCGTGGGAAACTAAAGCCATGACTCGGCAGATTGCGTCTGATCTGCAGGATAAAAAGGCCGAAGCAGCAGAGACGCCTCAACACACAGCGGCTGATCCTGAGACAGGTAAACCTCATTCATGCATTCATGCATTCATTTCATGTGCTCCTGTGTGTGCATGCATTTATATGTGTATATGTATATATATGTATATAAGTGTACAAGTCCCTCCAAGATGGAGCTTATTTTAACTGCTTTATGTACTGCTGTTTAGTTTAATCTATAATATTACATCATATCATGTGTTTTTTTTGTGTATAACTTGCAAAGTTGTGTACATGCATGTGCAGGAAATCAAAAGGAATTTGGCTTCGGGGGGGAAATACTGCCGGCCAGTATTGTACTTTATTTATTTTGCAGTATTTATTCATTGTATTTGACTCAAACCTGTTTATGCACATTTGTTTATGCACTCTTGTGTCGTGTGTGACAGGTTTATGCCGGAGAGTTATTTTAATCTCAGCGAGGTTTAAATGCAGGAAAAGGAAATACATGTAGTAGAATAACAAGTATTTCCTCCTGTAATACATGAAGTGACTCGCTCCTGTACCTCATGTATACTTAATACACATAAATAATACGTTAAACCGTCGGTTATTAAAGAGGTAACTGGTTGTTATTCAATAGTTTTGCTTTATTATATTTGACTTTTTGCTGCTGTGTTCTGACAGTCGACCCTCCCTCTTCATCTTCATCATCTTCATCATCATCATCATCATCACCATGAAGGCCCTCAGCGTGTCTCTGGTACTCGGCTTCTTCCTGACCCTGAGCCGGGCCGCCCCGCTCAACAGCACGTACCCCATGAAGATGATGATGATGGGGGGCGATCACGAGAACATGGACAAACCCCACCCCATGGGTCAGTACGTTTTTAATAATTGTAATAATTCAATTAAAATTAATTGATGTTAAATCATGTATAAACTAGATGAAGAGATGCATTAAGTGAAGTTAAAGGATGCAATATTTAAAAAAATAATGAATGAATTAATTTAATTTTAATTTAGTTGATATAATTGAATATGATTTCATATAATATGATTTAGCATAAAAAATATTAATTAGAATAGAGTAATTTAAATAAGAATATATAGTTTATAGTAATAGTTTTATAAGGTCAATGTTTTTACAGAACGAAACGTTTGACCGTCTTAACAGATATGATGCATTGTTATAGATACAGCACGTGAAGTAATAAAGTCAGCTGCAGCATTAACATGCTGCTTACACCTGAATGCATCAGTGAAAAGATGGTAAAGTAATATAACGAGTCATTCTGACGTCTAGAGTACTTAATTAATTGTACTTCAGGAAACTTTCTTAGTGTTGATTCTGTCGCCCCCTGTGGACTAAAGTGGTAGTGTCTCTGAGCACCAGAGTCTCTTTAGAAAACCTCTCATTCTACTGCAGCAGGTCTGACAGTCTGACCCTCTCAGTCCTGGTTCTGGTCCTCCCGTGCCTCCCTTCCCTCCAGCGCGTCCAGCAACACGTCCTTCTGTAGCTATATAGAAATCAAATGTATAGTGTTTGCTGGTGCAGGTAATGTGGAGTCATCAGTACTGAACTGAGACTGTTTCATGAGCAGGTCAAAGGTCCTCAGACTGACTTTAAAGTACATTTTGCTGCAAATACTTCAGTACTTTCTGAGTGCAGGACTTCTTACTTGTAAAGTATTTGTTTTCTAGTGTTGAACATTTGTGTCCTCTCATATCAACTGAGGGTCTTTTATTATGTTGAAAGCATATCGCATATACTGTTTGTGTGTATTTATGTATGTATTTATATATATATATATATATATATATATATATATATATATATATATATATATATATACAATAATTTTTCTACATGATTAAGAGAGACAGGAGTTTATCTACACTTGAGTAAATTTCACATTGAGTTTGGCGCCATCTGTTGGCCGTGTTATTGACAACAATACAAAGCATCGTCACAGAGAACACTAGCGCTGTAATGACATGAATCAGTTTACAGTAAATGAACACAAGCTGGTGATTGTGTTATTAAAAGACTTATTGTGAACGTGAGTACAAGATTAAAAATGTGTTCTCTTGTGTAGACATGGAGATGGAGATGGAGCCCTACTGCCCGTACGGCTGGACCCACTATGAGCATGAGTGTTTCATCTTCATCAACAGCAACAAGACTTGGATTGAAGCCGAGGTGAGGAGCGACACGGCCGCTCACGCGTTTCAAACCAAACCAAACCACATGTGTGAACTCTCTCTCTCTCTACCCCCCCTCCAGAAATACTGTCTGTTTGTAGGGGGCAACCTGGTGTCCATCCACAGTTATGAGCAGAACCACTTCCTCCAGTCTTTGACCGAAGATGGCACCCACAGCTTCCCCCTGACCTGGATCGGCGCCACCGACGCCGTCCATGTGAGGAAGTCTTTTGCTGGAGAAATGAACTGGAATTGAATTTGTTCTAAATGGCAAAACTACAAAATACAAACTTTAAGATTTCAATGTGGTCCAATAACAAAACCTTTAAATTGTACATTTATAAAGTTGCTTATTTATTTTAAACTGATGTATTTCCTGTATATCCGTATGTTTGTTTGTGTCTTTGTATCCACAGCTGAATGCTTGGCTGTGGAGTGACGGCTCCAAGTTTGACTGTGAAAACTGGACCCGAGGCTACCGGATGAATGAAACCGAGCGCTGTCTGGAGATGAACTATGGATGTAATGAACTACACGCACACACACACACACACACACACACACACACACACACACACACACAATAACTTTTTTTAGATATTTCAACCCTGGGAAATCCCCCCCTAGCTCTGGTTTTTGAAGATTGTGTTTTGCATTAATGTATCAGCTGTTTCCACCGGTCAGTATCAGCTGACTGTCTCTCATCATATCGTCCTGTAGCCTCTCGGTGCTGTTCAAGGTTTTTGTATCCTAAACATTTTGGTTGAAGTGCGTAGACGTCTCTGGTGGAGACCTGTCAATCACTGTGTAGCCCCGCCCCTAAAGCATCCCCTGCTTTATGGTCTGTTTGCCTCTAAATGGACGTCAGTGCGTCATTTTCTGTTTCGCTAAAAAATCCAGCGTGCTAACACGACTAAATTCTAAATTGACTTTCAACTCCAACAAACGTGCTTCATTTACGCCAACCGTACGTCGGTAAACGTTTTCTTTGCACGTGCAGCTTGAAATCCCTGAAGTCCATATTCTCTGATCATCTTTTGTGTTTCAGTGCACAAGAAGTGGATCAACGCGCCCTGCGACAAGTGTCTCCCTTTCATCTGTGGCAAGATGATGTGAAACCAGCCGGATCCAACAGCTGGAGTTTCATTTCGTTTTGAACAGATGCATCAAAGGTTTCGAGTCCACCTGCCAACATGTGGTCCAGGTCTGCCCATCTGAGCTCCCTGTAGTCCATCTCGCATCTGTGTCGACACACATGACCTCCTCCTGTTGGATTGAGTCAATCACTGAGATCATTAAAGCTCTCGATGCACACTTAGCTGTGTTAGTATGAATGAAAGCAGGAGTAAAGGTGATTAATTCTTCTTGTACATGTGTAGTGTGTGCCCTCAAATTACAATGCAAATAAAATAAAAAAATATACATTAAAAAAAAGTGTTTGTTTACATATTTCTTCTTGTCTGAGATGATAAAATGTAAAGTTTTATTCCTAGTTTCTAGTTTTAAACGAGGCAGCTGGTGTTTGTTTAGGAACACCACAGAAACACAGAGTTCTGTGCAGAAGGTAAACACAATGTTTGTCATTTCACAAGCTGCACCACCAGCCCGACTGGACTCAAACACACTTCAGTTGCTCAATCGTTCCAATTTCACGAAACTGAAAAAACAAAAACCAGCTTTGACTGAGAGGAGAACCTCTCCTCTCAGAACTCGTGTTCACTAAACAGAGAGTTACTCTAATAATGGGAGAAATATTAATCATCAATCAGACTAAAGTCAGTGTTTGTGCACATAGTGACACATGCTGACTGGGTGTCATGAAGTAACCCTCACACTGGTTTCCCAGCACGGAGTCCTCGCGGCCGGAAAGACTCTTATTTATTTATTTATTTATTTATTTATTTATTTATTTATTTATTTATTTATTTATTTACTCTGGGCCGAAACTTGTAATAATATACTCGGTTTAAAACTACTGGACGTCCAAATCTGTAACTGTAAGATTATTGTTGCAGATAAAATAATAAGTAAATCTGAATAAATACTCGATCGAAACTATTGTAACAAGTTTATCAGTTTGTAAAATCCAGAAAGTCGATTAAAACGCGTTTCACTGCCTCATTCTGCCTGATTTATGTTACACGTTCTAATGCGCGGCTAATTAAAGGTGACGGTCTCAGTTGATTGATAAATATCTTTTATTGTACACAAACGTTATTTTTCAATATTAGAGGATTTGTGATTAAGAAGCAAAGAAAAGAAACAATCTGAACATTTCATTCAACCAAGAACCAGAATCTGTTGCATGTTACTGTCTAACTTAACTCTGGACAGAGAGTACTGCTGGTAATACTACCTTTACTCATAAAAGAGTATTTCTACACTGTGGCGATGCTGAATGTCAACGTTTAAAGACGTTTAAAGACGTTTAAAGACGTGTAACCTCACGTCAAAACAAACAACACAAGTTAAAAGCTGTATTATTGGACACGTTGTCTCTTACACACATCATCAGACTCAGACGTATCAGTAAAGCCTTCAGTCCTTTTGCCCTTTTGTCCTTTTGTCCTTTGGTTCCTGCGCCAGCAGGCTGACCGGGAGCAGCGGTGACTCAGGTTTGGGTAAACTGTCCCCGGCAGATGTTGACTGTTCTTTTTTTGTTTCCAGCAGATCGATAAGAAGCTGACCCGCAGGATAAATAGCGGCTGGAATCAGATGTGAGGGCAGGAGAGAAGGAGTGAAGGCGCACTGAAGACGAGGATTGAGAAGAAGAGTAACTTCATCACGATGAGGACGCTGCTGTGTGTGTGTGTGTGTCTGTGTCTGTCCGCCGTCTGGGCTCAGGGCAACGTGGAGTATGACGACTACGATACGGTGAGTGCTTCACTTCAGTGACATCCTGAAAGTTTTACCTTTAATCACAATATTTAAATGTTACCGGACAGTGAAATCATCACTTTAAAAAAACATTTCTACAAAAAAATGAAATGCAGTCAATGAATCGAACCATGTTTTTAATGAATTATATGGATCTAACTTTATTGTCTGTACATACAAACCTTTACTCACCAAATAAAATCTAAAAAAGGCCAAACGCACATTTTTATATATAACGTAAACTCGATCAACATAAAATATGACAACATGTATTAATTCACCGTCTCTTCCTGACCTGCATGATGTTGTTAGTAGTTGTGTATTATTAATATGTTTAAGGCGGAAACACGTTTTATTTCAGATTAGTGGAAAGAAAACATTTATTTTATTAATTCTTCTATTTATTCTTCTGCAGATTTCTCATAAGTTACCATTACATAATGCCTCATTTGCATATTTAACATTTCAGATTGTAATTTAATACAAAATGTCTTAGTGTAAGTAATCATGGTGATATCTGTTAGTTACTGTTCTTAGAGTTTAATATGTCAGATATTCTGTTAAGAGCATATTCAATGTAGATTTATTTTAATATAAAGTTTGAAAAGAAAAATGGATTTTAATCTTCTAATATGTCACAATATTTTTCTTTTATCTTTGGACAACAAGGCATCGTCTACAAAGAATGAAACAGTGAGTAGAAAATGCTTGATTTGTATCGTGAATTACATTTATTTTGATATATTTTTGTATTCCCTCCTCACGTCCTGTTTCCTCTCGTCTCCCCTCAGGCCAAAGCCGGGGCCGTAGACGCTCGTGGTCACCGTCCACTAACAAGGGACGGGGACAGCTACACCCGCAACCGCTATGCCCCGCCCCCTATCAGTAGCGGCGGCAGGTACGTTCAAACACGGACACCTGACCAAATAAAAGACACGTTCATATTGATGTATACATATTTAACATTAACGGTATTACATTTTAAAAAGTACAGAAACAGCAGCAACATTTACTGAAAGTATCAGAAGTTATTTTCTAAATGGCTCATTTTCATGTGTTTTAATATATTATTGAGTTATCATTCCTGATGCATTACTGTTTAATTTTAATGCGTGAGCTGATATGAATGTGTTTAATATACTTTTATATGATTTAATCTATAACTGTGCATTTAGAAGATGAGTGTATGACTTGATGGTAAAATATTGAAAACTACAGCTGTCAGATAAATGCAGTTAGTTTGCTCAAGTACTGTACTTGAGTATTTCCATTTTATAGTACTTTATACTTCATTTCAGAAGCAAATATTGTGATATACTTTTCACTTCAATACACTTTTTTAGCAGCTATAGTTTTTCAAAATTAATATGTGGTCAGTTTATAAAATATTGTTGCAGATCCAGCAGATTATTATTATTATATTTCTTTTTTTCGTCCCAGGTATCGCGGCCGGCCCACCCCAGCTCCAGTCGCAGGACAGCAGTTGCAGGAGAAGGAGAAGCAGCCGGATGAAGGAGGATGCACGCACGCCGCAGAGGAGATGGTAGGACGCACACGATCACCCACCCGCCCACCCGCCCGCCCACCCACCCACCCACCCACCCCACCCATTCCACATGTTTGTGTCACGTTTCTGCTGGCCGATGTCAAAAGCATTAGTGCACGTTTGTAGACGCCTTTGTTCCAGGTTTACACTTCATTTCAGGCAGAAACTTGAACTTTGGTATTTAAAATCCTACACATTGTTGTTTTGGTCCAGATGATCATGATGCACGTCTGTAACTCTTTCTTCTTGAGGCGTTTATTTGAAGAAACAAATTCCCCAAATCTCAAAACTCCAATGTCAGAAAAAGCCATTTGTTTGAACCAATAAAAACATTGATTCACTTGTCTGGAGCAGGTTTGATATCTGCTAATTGATTTTCATCCATAAATCTGTTCATGGATAGAAGGAAGTCAATGGCTGCCTTGGAGCCCCCCCCCCCCCCCCCCCTTCCTTTAGTCAGTGATTGACAGACACCTAACAGAGATTCTCTCGTCCATCAGGGTGTTCTGTGTCCCACTGGCTGCGAGCTGAAGACCATGCTGCTGAAGCAAGAGAGGAACGTCAAGACGGTAAAAAGTGAACTTTATCTTTTATTTATCTCAGCAATGAGAGAATATGGGAGGATATGTTGGCTGCTCTAACTCTAAATGTTAGATTAAATGGAATTTGCTGTCATATTGTGGATTGACTTCCTGTTGCTTCCATTTCTTCTCACAGAGCATTAATGAGCTCAAGCCTCAGGTGGATGATTTGTCCCGATCCTCCAACACCATCTACAACTACGTCAACAGCATTTCCACCTCTCTGAGGGAGAGGCAGAGGCTCGTCGGCGGTGAGTCTGACTCCAGATCAGCTGGATAATGTCGGTAAATTAAGGTTCACGAAATGGATCCGCTAGTCAGGGTTCAACCAATCAGGACGCCTTCATGATCCTTTTGATAGTTTATAATGAAACGAGAGCCTTCAAGTGCTCTTCTGAACGTTTTCTTCTTCTTTGGGTAAAACTGTAATGATGTTTCTTTTTGAGGTATAGTTACTTTATATGAATAAATGAATGTTTAACAAAGTATTTGATCCACTTTGTTATCCTGTTGTTCACCTCACAGTTAATCAATCTCAGGCAGTTATTACAGAAGAGTGCATTGCGGTAGAGTAGAATATATTTAGAGTAGAGTAGTATTTACCTATTTAAACTCCTCGAATTTCTGACCTTGTTTACAAAAGTGTTGTGTTGTGTGAAAGAATTGTGGCAAAACTGTAAATGTGAAATACAGTGAAGAGAAGAAACAGGTGCAAAGTGTTTTACAGGCACAACAAAAGAGATTCTCTGAAACCTCCACATAATAAGTTAAATAATAATACAAACGTAGTTCAACATCATTTCAAACGACGCACGCCAAAAATGATTTATTACTTCAATGGTTTTGTACAATCTAAACATTTCAAATTGTTCCCTTGTGCACCTCCTGAGTTGTTTCTCTGCCTGTCTCAGACAACAACAGGGTGGTCAGTCAGTACACTGATCGGGTGGAGGAACAACACGCCTACATCAAGGAGACGGTGGACACCACCTTCCCCTCCAGCATCAGAGTGCTACAGGTAAATAAGAGCTGACACCTTATTAATCATGTCTCAGACATGCTTCTTGTTTTAGCTGTAAGTAAAGCATCACCTTGGAGAGAAATAGATGATGAGCTTGAATCTATTGCAGAGAAAGACTGAAACAAAAATAAATGTATACAATATACTAATGTAGTGTATCCAACACCCCCTGATGTAATGCACTGTATACTGTGTGCTGTGTGGCTGCAGGGGGTCCTGGACAAGATCAGGCAGAAGATCCAGAAGCTGGAGAAGGCCATCCAGGGCCAGAGAGAGGAGTGCAATGAACCGTGCAAGACCACCTGTCCCATACCGGTGGTGTCTGGTAAGTGTGGTGACCCCTAGAGGTCGCAATGTTCAATATACGCAGGCGACAACTTCTGGGTCTGAAAAGTGAAGCTCTCTCTAGTGTCCACCAGGGGGCGACTCCTCTGGTTGTATAGAAGTCTATGAGAAAATGACTCTACTTCTCTCTTGATTTATTACCTCAGTAAACATTGTAAACATGAGTTTATGGTCTCAATCTCTAGTTTCAAGTCTTCTTCAATACAGCATGATGTTCATTTAGTACATTATGGTCCATTTAGAGTCACACAGACCATAAAGCAGGGGATGCTTTAGGGCGGGGCTACACAGTGATTGACAGGTCTCTACCAGAGACGTATACGGCGTCTCTACGTCACTCCTCCTCAGTCCAGATATGGTCACTTCCTGTTCACTGGTTGAGAAAAAACAAGATGCGACGACGAAAAACCAAGATGGCTACCGCCAATCTTGTAGCTTTTGGTAGAACACAAAAGTAAGTGAACTTGTTCTCCTGTGTGATTCAGGTAAGGAGTGTGAGGACATCTTTCGTCGTGGAGGAAAAGACTCCCAGATGTACTTCATCCAGCCCGACGTCTTCTTACCTCCATACAAGGTCTTCTGTGATCAGACCACTCAGAACGGAGGTGAGCGTAGAACTCAGTTAGGCCACCTAAACTTAGTTTGTTAATACTTTGGATATTTTGGGCCTTTGGTTGAGGAATCTGTGTTTAAAAGAGACCTTCTTCCCCCCCCCCCCCCCCCCCCCCCAGGATGGGTTCTCATCCAGAACAGGCTTGATGGCAGTGTCGACTTCGGCCGACGCTGGGACGAATATCGACGTGGTTTCGGCAACACTGCCTTCGATGCTGGCAAGGGTCGCTGTGAGACTCCAGGTAAGACTTCTAACGTATACCACTAGAGGGTGCTGAAGGGAGTGGAAGCCATTGTTGGGAAGTAACTGAGTACATTTACTCAAGAACTGTACTTGAGTACAATTTAGTTAGGTAGTTGTACTTTGCTTGATACATTTGTAAGACTACTTCACTATATTTATTATATTGTATTGTACTTTTTACTATTTAAATATAAGCACCAAATAAATGTATGTTATCATTATTGAGAAAGATAAAGCTATTTATTCCTTGGTGAAATTCATAAGCTACCCATCATTATAAATAGTGAACTATAAGATCACCATTTAACATTAAAATGACACCTTAATGCATCAATAGTTGTAATTCAATATAATAATATACATTAATCTAAAATTGACCGTTCTGCGCAACTATAATGTTTATTTTAGAATGTACTTTTACTTGTTACAGAGTATTTCTAAAGTGTGGGATTAAATATCTACTTCTTCCACCGCTGGTTGAAACCATTTTGTTATCTAATCATGTCGCTGAATCTTAATTTTGGCAGTTACCTACATATTCATATGCAGCATTATTCCTGTGATTTGTGGTTGACTGGCGTACCTTTCTCCTCCGTCACCTGACAGGTGAACACTGGCTGGGCAATGATCGGATCAGTCAAATCACCAAGATGGGCCCCACTGAGATTCTCTTTGAGATGGAGGACTGGACAGGAACCAAAGTGAGTCCTCTGTGTGTCTATTTACAGTAGAAATTATTAAGTGATCAACAGAAAGTTTATCTGCAAATATTTTCGTAATGGTTTGTCATATTTGAAGCAAAAATTCCAAACTTTCTCAGGTATTTGGTTCTAAAATGTAGGAATTTGCTACTTTTCTTTATCTTTTCTGATAGTAAAGTAGAAATCTTTTAGATTTTTGACGGATAAAAAACTATTTTAAGGACAAAAACAAATAGGAATATGGAATTTCTTTTCTGAGTCAGTTCTCCTTGGGGGTTTAATTTCACAACTAAATGAAAAATTTGTTTCAGTGAAATAAATCACTATGTCACAAAATGTAAAAAAAAAGTCATAGTAAAGCATGTTGGAAAGATGTTATAGTACTTCAAGTTGTAACTAACAACATATAAAATCATAGTATATTTTGTCCTAATAAATATTAAAGAGTCAGTATTCTATGTCGTAAGAAAGTAATAAAGACGTCATTGAACAGTCTTAGTACTAATATTAACCAATGTTTCATTATTGCTAAACTAACATATTTAGTATTTTTGATGATTTAATTCTGACTCCTCAACCTTTCGTGTAGGTCCATGCCCAGTATCGCCAGTTCACCGTCATGACAGAGACGGCCAACTACCTGCTGGCGGTCAACGGTTATTCCGGCAACGCTGGCAACTGTTTACTGGAGGGCTCCTCAGAACTGTTCGGTGAAAACCGCACGATGACCGTTCACAACAGCATGATGTTCAGCACCTACGACAGAGACAACGACAACTGGTAAGTGTCCCGATGCTGGTGACAAAACCCAAAACACTGGCAATTCAGTTAACCAACAAGTCCTCCAAACGATCCAGCTATTCAGGCTCATGTGAACTAAAGATTCTCACACCTCTAAAAGATACTCTATAGTGGGGTTTGAAGAAATCAACAGCTAGTTGCTGCTAACGTATAACACGCCATTGCCAAGTTCACACAGTTGCATATTTGTACCATGGACTCCTTTCATTTAACAACTGTTTCTCTCGTGTGGAGCATTTATCCACTCCAGCAGAGGTGGACTAACTTAAAGTAGCTGCTGCTGCACTGCTAATTAGCTAAAAAAGGCTTAATTCCTCTATCAAGGTACTTTGCCATTGGTCAACTGCACAAATTCACACGTTAACATTTCCCCCAACTTGACAATAAATTCCTGCATCAATTCATTCCCTCTGGTTTTTCATATATCACCTTTCTCTGTCCCTGTTTCCCTGAACCAGGATCCCCGGGGATCCCTCCAAACAGTGTTCCAGGGAGGACGGCGGCGGCTGGTGGTACAACCGCTGCCACTCGGCCAATCCCAACGGCCGATACTACATGGGCGGAGCCTACACGCGCCAAATGGCCAAGCACGGCACCGACGACGGCATGGTGTGGATGAACTGGAAGGGGAGCTGGTATTCGCTGAAGGCCATGAGCATGAAGATGAGGCCGTTCTTTGCCGCACAGAGCTAATCGTGTCGGAGAGCACACATAACACATACAGGAAACCGCCAAAATAAAAGACACCAAAGTAAATGGGGGCCAAACTAGAGCCACTCGAAAAGCTTCAAAACTCTTTGTAGCGTTCGACTAATATTCATGTGTGTCCTTTATTTCAGCTGTAACCTTTGTGTTGATGGACACGCACATTTACACACAACTGTTTTCACAAAGTGATGCAGCGTTGAACTTCAGAAGAAAGGGAAATGAGAAACTGTTTGACGTCAGAGAAAAGAGAACCTGGTTGTGAGTGAATGTGTGTCGTCTTCAGTGTGCACGACTAGGACGAGTTGCTGTCCTCCACTACTCAATAAACACGTTGAGGAACGTACTTTCTGTCTGCTCCTTTGGTTTTTCACTGCACTTTAGGGACCGTAGAAAAGAAAATGTATTTATTTTATTTATTATATCCCCATTAAGGGGGATTTGTCTCTGCATTTGACACATCCCTGTATATAGGGAGCAGTGGGCTGCTAGGTTCAGTGTCTTGCTCAGGGACACTATGACACCTGACACGTCCCAGTCAAGGATCGAACCGTCAACCTTGCGGTTACCAGACAACCCTCTTAGCCCAGTGAGCCACGGTCACCGTTTTGTCATTTTTACATCCCTGCTGAAGCTCCAGCCTGTCAAAATGATCCATAAAAATACAAATAAAAATACAAATAAAAAAACAAATAAAAAAACATGCAGTGAGTTCAGTACAAACAGAAATGACTGTTCAGCGTGTTAAATGTTTCTGTGGATATAAATAATATAAGAGAGAAAAGTGTAGTTATTGAACAGATACGATAACTAAAGATGATTTAATATGATTTAGGATAGGATAAGATAATGTCAGATATGATAAGATAAGACCGTATAAGATAAAATAAAGCTTTATTGACCCCAGAGGAGCTTTACAGAATCACACACACAGAAATGAGAAATAGGTAAATAGAGACGTAAAAATAAAAGATATACAAAACTAGTATTTATGTAAACAGTGTACACCAGAATAATGTGTACTGTGATTAAGTCATGATACTTGGTGTTCAAAACAGAAATATAATATTGTATATGATGTGGTTAACATTATACATCTTTACATGGTATAGCGGTACAGAATACACTAAGGCATTATAGTAATATAGTAATATATTATAGTAATATGTGATAATAACAATAACACAGTATAGTATGTATATAACACATGTTACAGTATAATGTATATCAACAGTAATACAAATATATGAAATACTAGAAGTATATATATGTTAATATTTCATTTAAAAATGAGGGTAAAACCTGTTTGAGATGTTTCAGGTAAAACATTTTAAATCAAGTAAATCTTTGGCTGACGACCAACTTTAAAACACGACAGAACAAGTTGAAGGTGGTGACAGTAACAGAGAGTGTGCACGTTAAAGGGAGCGTGGTGCTGTGAACAAACAGAACTAGAAACAGTCATTGTGTTTATTGGAATGGACCTTTAAAAGAAACACATTCTTTACTTCCACGTGAGCCGTCAGACCTGCCTCAGCTCTGCAGGGTGGAGATCCTCCAGCAGCTCCTCCACAACGACCCGGTTCTGTCCGATGTCCTCAAACTGGGTCAACAGTTCTCTCCGGACCGCCGGGATGGTCCTGTACTCTGGGGGCGGAGCCGGGCCGACGTCGACAGGCTGCAGCTTCATGCGTGGGATGTCTTTGGGAGGCGGAGCGGCCTTCCTCCTCCGGCTGAGAGTCTCGTCCACCTGCTCCACGTCGGCCCGAAGCGTCTGATAGCCGAGGTGATCGACGCTGAACGGTAACACCAACCGGCAGGACCCGTAGCAGGCTCGCAGCTTCAAGTCAATGTCCACCTGGAGACGTACAACAACACTCATATTATGAATCCCCTGTAGGGCTAAGGTCAGACTTCTGTTATTATAACACAGGATATGAGTTCATGTGATATCACAATAAGTTTGATTTCATTCACTTAAAGCTGCATCAACAGATATTTCAGATGGTAGCACAAGATGTAAACACAACACTGACACAAACACTACACGTACACACTACCGGAGCAGTAACGCTGCCTATACACCAAAACAAAAAGCTGAAAGATGCTAAAACGCTGCGTAGAGCTGAGGGGCACACGACCTCTCGTCTGGTCTCACCTCTGTTCGATACATGTCCTCCATTTGTTTCTGGACGCTGGCGCTCAGCTCCTGGAGTTGCAGCGACAGCCGGGACGACCGTCTCCGTCGGGACGTGAGGTTCCTCGCCAATCCTTCAGAGTGTTCCACCAGCTTCAGCTCTGACACTGGAGACGAATACTGTGTTCATCAGCCAGCATTGCTTTAGTCCAGAATACATAACAAGTCAGTCTTACTGTGTCTGTTGACGATGACTCTCCGGTTGTGGCTGTAGATGTGCGTCTCAGCCGCGTCTTCGTACATCTTTGCCGTCTTACACACCTTCCTCAGTCTCCTCTCCACCTTGCTCTCCGTCTGCGAGATCAAACCCTGCAGTCTGCAGCCAGAGGGGCATTTAGAAACCTTCCGGAGAGGAGCACAAGGGTTTACTAGTGTGTGGGTGGGCGTCCTCAGTGGTTACCGCCACCATTCTGATGCTTCAGACGGGCGACACTAATGCTAGGATTGGTAATGTTGAGAAACTAGCAAGAGTACGCTAGAGTTTAAAAATGATCCAACTGAAGAGCCCAGCAAAGCGCTGCCATCGCTCTGAAAGTATCGAGCGGTACTGAATCCAACAGTTGAGTTCACTTCTAATCTTCTGAAAGCTGCATTTACAGGTTTTTAGAGGGTAGCAAAAGATGCTAACACAACACTGACATACCATCATCTTTAGGTTTATGTGGCTAAGCAGTATTACTGTAGTATTACTCTAGTTCTTCAGTAGTAGTAGTAGTAGTACTGTAGTATTACTCTAGTTCTTCAGTAGTAGTAGTAGTAGTAGTACTGGAGTATTACTCTAGTTCTTCAGTAGTAGTAGTAGTAGTAGTAGTAGTAGTAGTAGTAGTAGCAGCAGTAGTAACTCGTGTATCTGAGAGTGTTTTTTCACCCATTTTGGAATCTATCAGCTGATTGAACGGCGTCATCAGTGGAGTTTAAAGTTCTGTAAGTAAAGAGTGTTTTGCATGTTTCTCATCCAGTCGTCGTCCGAACACAGAGGAACATCCGCCGTCGCTCGACAGCGTCGCTTCCTGTGCGTCTGGCTGTGACCGGACGGCTGTCGGCCATCTTGATTCTGCTGCTTCAGCCTCGAACAAACTGCAGACAAACGAGCAAACAAACAGAACTGAGGTCAGTCCACTTTAAACTGAGCTCCAGATCAAACAGCGGCGTTGCAGAGATAGAGGGTGAGTGTTTCAGAGGACAAAGGTCTCATGTTGAGGATTTATTGCTTAAAAACACGACGATTTGTTGCATTTCTAACAAGATTCTCTGATGTCACACAAACACCTAAAATACTTTGATTTGACAAACGTTCTCTTACATCCGCCTCTCTAAACTGCTTTTAATGATTTGTTCTCGTCAACATGGGATGAATCCTTCATCTACTCGTGATGTTTAGAAAGGAACTCTCAGACTGCCTTAGAACCAGGCTGGATTAACCCCGGACCCTCAGGGCTCCTGGTCCTCTGCGTAGCAAGTCGTTTGTTTTGTTTAATAATGTGCATTTAAGCTAAATATACAATAAAAAGTAATATAAAGTGAAATGCTGCTGTATGTAATCAGAGTTTTGCACTGGACACGAGTATTTAAACAGGAAACATGAATAGAGCGTCAACAGGTTATAACACAACTAAAACATTCAACCAGACGACAAACTAAAGATGAATCAATGTCGTTGTTTATTCCAAATATATCTCAAACTCGTCAAATAAATGTGTGAAAATGTGACATAATATAAACTGGTTGCAATAACAAACTTTGTTTTCCATGTTGGGACAAATGTGTGCTGCTGAATATAAAATTATCTTTTCAAAAATATAGTTTTATGATAAACATGATGCATGAAACTCATTTATAAGAATTTATATTATGATTCTATTGACAGGAAGACTTCAGTCACAGTGAAATTCAAACATTATTAAACCGTCCAAAATAAATGAGAAACGTCCTCATTTCTGTCATAAATAATAAGTATAAAGTAAGTTTGTATTTGATTCTCTGCTTTGCTGCAGACATGGTGGTAATTCTGACAAAATAAATGGCTGAATATGTCAAATTTAAATGTATTTATATGTCACCAGATGTCAAGTTTTTCACAATAAAGAAGTTTTTATGTTGATATTAAAGAGTCTTTTTCTGATGTTCATAAACGCAACATTATTTTTCGTATGTATAAAACATCGAAAACTTTAAATAGTGTGAATCATTTTTACAGTCACTTTACATTAAATATGATTGATTCTATAGTCACTTGTAGGAAGGTAACCTTTCTAATATGTTTTGTATTTTAATGTTTCTTTTACTTTGTAATAACACATTTCACTTTTAATACAAACATTTCCAACATAAATAACTCAATGATCTGGTGTTTATCTTTTAGTAAATGTGTTATTTGGACGTAAAGAACGGCACAAACCACAGCGGCTGAAGTGAACATTGAATCTTTATTGAGTGAGCAAAGTTCAGTCGTTGCTCCGTACACAAGTTTGGCAACTTCAGGTCTCGTTCCAAGAACACTGGTGAGATAAACAGGTCAGTGACATTTACACAACAAACACACACACATGGCGACACACCGACGCTGTTTGAGTTCTGAAATCTCAGAATGATTTACCAACAGATCGACAGTCTGAAGGTCTGGAAGCAACTTTGATGTTTTTTTGTTTTCAGGCTCTTGTTTCTTTGTGTCTTGTTGTTTCTTTGGGTTTAAATACAGGAAAGTGTATATTTTATGTGACTGGATCATACTTTCTGCATGTCCTATTAAAAAGCAGCCGGTCGGATAAACATCCTGACAGTTTTCAGGCTGTAATTGGCCGGTTTATACGTCACCCACACGACTCCGTTTTCGACCTCGTACGGCATGTTTTTCTCCGGCTCGTACGTGCCTCTATAATAAATCCCGTTCAGGTTGGCCGACTGGCAGTTGTTGTACCACCACCCGCCCCCGTAAATCTCCGCACAACTCTCCTCCCACTTGTCGTTGTCTCTGTCGAAGGTGCTGAATTTCATACCCGTGTGGGACGCAATGTTGGAGTTGGGCATCGCCAGGGCGTCACCGGCATCCCCGGTGTACCCGGACACGTGCAGCGGGTACCCCTCCTCCTCCGGGCCGACCCTGATTGTGTACTCGGCGCCGGCCACGCCCCCTTCCCAATCCTCCACCTCTACCCTCAGCATGCTCTCGCCCTGATTCGTCAACAGGTGGAGGTTCTGGTTGCCCAGCCAGAACTCCCCCTTGCCCCCGGCGTCGACCGAGCCGAAGCCGTCGCGGTACTCGGCCCAGGAGCGGTTGAAGCCGAGCGCGCCGCTCTCTCTTTGCTGGACTAACAACCACCCGCCCATTAGCCCCTCCTGCTGGCAGTAAACCTCCACTACCTGTGTGGAGTCCGTGCCGCCGGGTTTGATCTTAAACAGGCCGTTCGCTTCCCCTTTCAGGTGGTTCTGGTGGGCCTCGACACAATCTGCGGACAGAGAGGGGGGCACACCGCGGACTACTAGTTAGCGTGGGAGTGGCTATGCTGAAATGCTACTGCAGTGATAAAAGCGCTAACTTTCCAGGGAAACCCTTTGTTGTTTGATGACTCTTGGTGCGAGTGAAATTCTGTTTGGCAAATTTGGTCTTAAATGTTAAATTTATGAAACGTCAAAGATCAATGTAGAAAAATCTCAAAAGGCTAATGGCTACTTTCCATCGCTTAGCTTGTGACCTCGTGTGTGGCTACGGTAACGAGCAGAAACAATTTAAATGTACTATTATTACGTCTGCATTTGAAATATCACCTGGACTGAGAATTCCTCTCCAGAGTATTTAAAATGTTTGTCTCGTTACAAAGCAGAAACAGTGCTCATGCTGTGTTCACACCAAACACGACGAAAACGTTACGCGCTACGAGACAATACGATACAAATCAATGGAAAGACGCGAATAGCAGCGAATGGACGCGAAATCGCGGCGGGCGGTGTAATTGAGGCGAATACGCAAAAAAATCCGCCTCATTCGTTAAAGCCAATCAGCATTGAGATTCTCCTCCTGTCATCACGTCTTGGCGTTGTTTAATCAGAAATGGAAGAAAAAAAATGTCGCCGTAGGTGTTCACCCAGATCTTTATGATACCTAATATTACTACAGAGACCGGACAAAACTTATTTATATATCTTATTATATCATTTTTTATTTTGAGTGTTGATGGAGCTGCTACAATGTTAGCATAGCCTAGCACCGATCAGGCCGAGCTCCATTCAGAAAACAAGTATTTTAAAACGTATTTGCTTGTCGTCTTGCGGAGAGAACTAACAAAGCATGAATTTAGACTTTTTACAAATCGGCATCTTTATGTAGTTATTTTGGCATCACTTTTATTTGTTTATTGCAATTAAATCACAGCTAAATCTGTTGATTTTGGGTTCATACAGCTGTAGTAAACCAGCCGACGTGTGCCATGTAAATTAAAATGAATACAACTCGATCAAATTTACAGAGCGCCTCCGGATGATGTTGTGAACCCAGACAAGACGACGTTTAGCTTCCTGGATATCTGGACTTCCACAACATGTAAAAAGCAGAAATAGTGGTTATTTCAACCGTGATGGATGGAACGTCTACGGCGCGATTCTGGCGAATGACGCAAATAAACACAAATGATGCCGCGATCGAACTCCTGCGAGTAACTCGGAAATTCGTTTTGTGTGAACGCAGCATTAAAGTTCATAATTGTCTTTTTTTCTACTCAATGACCCAAAATACCTCAACTAACAACACTGATTGTAAAAATCTTTAAGCTCTAGCGACAAACAATGGCAATTACTGTGTTCACTTCCTGTTTTTTGGTACATAAGGCTAGCTAGCTGATGCTAACGCACGCCGCCTAGCTGAGTGTGCCGTTCTGGGCCGTGAAGATTTTCACTGCAGGTCGGATGTTTCGGTACCTTTTCCTACATAATCGGCGTGCCGCTCGATACGCGTGCTCTTCACACTCCGGGCGTGGAAATCGGGGAGGTCATCGTCGGCATTGGCCGCCCCGAAAAAGCCGAGGTCATCGCCAAATGGATTCTCCAGATCTAAGTGGCTTCCCTTGGTGCCGCCGCTGTGGACGGTCTTGGTCAAAGAAGAAGAAGAAGAGGAGGAGGAGGAGGAGGATGATGTTAAGCTAGGGAACAAAGAGCCCATCCCTCCCTTGGTGCTGTCCGTCATGGCTTGGCACTCAGGGCCTCCCTCCATCACCTCCTCTGTCTTCTCCACCGGCCCGTCCTTCGTGTGGACGATGGTCTTCCTGATGCTCCTGGTGCAGGTGATGGTTTTGGTGGACACGTGGCTTGTGCTGGGCTGGCCGAGGCCGCCGCTCATGTCAAAGAAATCGCCCCCGAGCTCGGTGATGGATGAAGATGAGGAGGAGGAGGAGGATGAAGAAGACCCCGATGAGGGTGTAGACTGAGTGTACGAAGTACCTGAGACCTTGGAGATGGTTGCCGGGGATGAGATGGAGCCCTCCTGCTCGAGCATCAACTCGACCATCTGCACCTGAGAAATAAGAAGAAGAACTTAAGCACGCGTGTGTTTTTATTCAAATGATGTCAATAAGGAGAAGTGTTGATATCCATGTTATATTTCTGTGAGTACTTTGTCTCCTGGGTAAAAAAACTAACAAAACCCTGTGATTTTTGGACGCATTCAAGATCCCATGCAGAGTTCCACGAACTCATTCAAAACCTTTTTGTGATAAGTCAACGGTCAACATAATCCACGACAAAACACATTTCCAGCAGTTTTGATGCAAGTTTATGGGATTCTGAGGAGACCAGGCTGGAACACAACCCGTCATATCCAGGTGGCAACCTCCGGTTCTGCCGAGTGAAGCCGATGTGGAACGGTCTTAAAGCTGCATTCTCTCTAGTGTCCACCAGGGGGCGACTCCTCTGGTTGTATAGAAGTCTATGAGAAAATGACTCTTCTTCTCTCTTGATTTATTACCTCAGTAAACATTGTTTCAAGTCTTCTTCAATACAGCATGATGTTCATTTAGTACATTATGGTCCATTTAGAGTCAAACAGACCATAAAGCAGGGGATGCTTTAGGGCGGGGCTACACGGTGATTGACAGGTCTCTACCAGAGACGTATACGGCGTCTCTATGTCACTCCTCCTCAGTCCAGATATGGTCACTTCCTGTTCACTGGTTGCAAAAGAAACAACATGGCGACAGCGAAATCGCCGAACTAGAGGCTTCAAAACAACCGTCCACAAACCAATGAATGACATCACAATGACTACGTCCACTTCTTAAATACAGTCTATGGTCGTATCTTAAGTGATGATGGGAGGAAGACCTGGAGAAGTGGCTTCAGATAGCAGTAACAGACGGTACTAGTTAGGTGATGTGGGACTTTGAGACAGTTCTTCTGTTCCACCCGTCTGAATAAAAAGGCGCCTCCCTTCATGATCACTTTGGTCGATAGCAACAGAAACAATGAGCCGAATGAGATGACAGAGATCGCCCTCCCTTCCCTCGGTGGTCGACCGCACATTATCAAGCTTAAGGTGCAACAGCTTGAGTTCATTTATGTCCCAAAAGATCTCAAAAAGGAAAAGGGAAGACGCTGCATTCCCGCTAACTCTTGCAGACGTCTATTCAGCGAAAGCTATTACCCATAATTCACGGCAGGTATCACGTAGTGAGAGCTAACGTGGGAAAGGAAAGATGAGTTTTTCATGACATTACACAAAGAGACCCTCACATCGGAGAACATGTTGTCTCTCTGCTGTCCGCCGTCCACGTCCTTGGACTTCTGGAGGTTGTTCACAACGGTGGCCTTCAGCGGCCTGCTCTTCATCACGTACAGCGTCCCCACGGTCTCGATGTTCTGGGCCGACTGGGAGTCCAGCTGGTTGACCTGGAGACGGGGAGAGAAAGTGCGAGAACATGATTTTTGGGTCAAGATTTATTAAAAGTGGGTGAAAAATCCATCTGCGAGTGGGAGAAACCTGACGAAGCGACTCTCAAAACACACAACTTATAAGAAAATAAGTGGATAAAACACAAGTATAGATTCTGACTTTTTAAAAAGCTATAGAATAAACCTTTACCACATCTTTTAATTTACCTTTGCCAGATGTTTTTTGCATAAAATTGTCTCACTTAAGTTTTTAATTTCAAAATTGTGCAGTGAAATTGAATTATCACTTTCTTAATTTGTTAAACGTGGTTCGTCGAGTCGAACTTCAGGTAATGTTGTGTGTGTGGTTGTGTGTGTGTGTGTGTGTGTGTGTGTGTGTGTGTGTGTGCGTGTGTGTGTGTGGTTGTGTGTGGTTGTGTGTGTGTGTGTGTGTGTGTGTGTGTGTGTGTGTGTGGTTGTGTGTGTGTGTGTGTGTGTGGTTGTGTGTGTGTGTGTGTGGTTGTGTGTGTGTGTGTGTGGTTGTGTGTGTGTGTGTGTGGTTGTGTGTGTGTGTGTGTGTGTGGTTGTGTGTGTGTGTGTGTGTGTTCTCACCTGTTTCTTCAGTGCCTCGTAGCTCTCGTGGTCCACCTCGTACTTGGTGTAGCTTTGACAGGATCCTTTGCAGGAACGGAGCTTAATGTCGATATCCACCTGACGGAGGAGACAGGGAGTTGGAGTTCATGCTTCCTGTTTGGTTAACGGGTTTGTTCACACGTTAAATAACGTTTGATTCACTGTATAAACACATATTCTGCCAGAGAAATGTATGTTTGAGGAGAAATGAGCCTTTTCTTTACTTGCAGCAGCTGCACTCTCTGCTGGTGAGATAGCTGCTGCTAACGTTAGCTGAAGCTAAAACTAAAAACTACAGCTACAGCTCATCTCCTGCTGAAGCTAACTAGCTTTGTTGTGTTCAACTGATCAACTATGGTCAGTAAATAATGGACTATAAATGATCCGGTATATTTAATTTATCAATAAAAGAAAACAAGCACGAACACTTCACTGTCTTCACTTTTCAAACCACACAAACACAATCAGCAAAACAGAACGAACACAATAAACAGGAATTAAAAACAGTTACAAGAATCATAAAAACATCAGATAACAAACGATTTAACTCTTAAATGTTTGAGGTGCAATGACGTTCTGAGGTAAAATAACCTAAAAGCCGTAAATCTAAGTTACTACAGTGTCAGCTGAGTGTAAACGTGTGTGTTTTGTCCCTGCCGTGTCTCCGTACCTCCAGCCTCTGCATCTCCACCACCTGGTCTTTGATCCGGTCCTTCAGGGATCCCAGGATCCTCAGCTGTCGGTCGATCTTGATCTTCATGTCTGTGATTCTCTGACGCAGAGTCTGGGCCAGGTTGTAGTAGTTGTTATCGTTCCCTGGAGGACAAAGATATGCAGACAGAGCACTTGATATTAACATCACATGTAATATAGATTTTAGTCAGAAGCCTCCCTGTATATTCAACATAATGTTCATTTCCCCCCCGGTAAACCTTCTGAACCCCGGAGCAGTTTCAGGGCGTTTTTTTTCCCATTTTTGGGGTTCAGAGGGTTAATTAACGACCGTCAACTCAAAGGAGGAGATGGAAGGTTTCTACGCTCGGATAAGAAGAAGAAGACTGACCGGCGTCGATGGTGAGTTTGTCCTTCAGGGAGTCGTAGGTCTGTTTGGTCACCTGGTCGGTGGAGCGGTGCTTGGCCTTGTTCTGCTCCAGGAGGCTGCGGATCTTCTCGATCTTCCTCAGAGAGTTGTGGTCGAACCGATCCAACAGACCCTGGATCCTGCAGCCCGACGGACACTTGGCGCCCTGATTGGGGGGGGGGGGGAGACGCTTAGTCCGTTATTGATGCATAAAATAAAGTACAACGAACGAGAGGAGAAAATATCAGGAGGGATGAAAGAAATAAAACCCACAGAGCTTCTAAAAGGAACCAACCCAACATTAAAGGTGAATGACACAAATATGTTTATAATATCTGAAACTAAAAAAGAAGGAAATGGAAAGAGAGAATAGAAATAATAAGTATATTAAATATAATATTTTGTGATAAAAAGCTATAGAAACGTGTTCAAACCGGACGTTCACAAGAAACATCTCTCTGTAAAATATGAATATTTATTTGCAAAGTACTTCATACGTCAAGTAAATAAATCCCTTTGAGTCACTGAAAGCATGAGAATAAAATAAGATAAGACATCTGCAGCTTCAGGTAAAGCTTTGAAGAATATTCTAATGAGTATTTTGGGCTGTGATGGAGCTGCTCACCCATTGGTCGTCTGTGCAGAAAGGCCACTCCTTCTCAGGGGCACATTTATCCGATCTGGTGCCCTGCTCCACCGGTCGGGCTCCTCTGGGGTCCAGCATGGTGGCCTGGAGACCAACAGGCCAACAGAGACCAACACAACACAGACTTTGATTTCAGGATTCTTCTCCAATTTAGTTCAGTTTAGTGTCGGAGCACCGTGAGCAAAAGAAACGGATCATAAGTATGAATTAATTTATGGTTTTGGGGCTTTTTCACATTTATTTAAATCTAGCGAATAACACATTAAATCATAATGGTTCAATACCAGCAGGTTCTTGAGAGTAATAACAGTGAATTAATATATATTTATATATATTTGACCTGCTGTGACTCAGTATATGAACATCGTGATCATCGTAAATGAACCTACTTGCTGGTAAATGCAGCGTTGTGTGTGTATAAATATAAGTTAAACACTATTATATTTAGACTTATGTTGAGTTGACGAGTGCAAAGTTACCAACGTTATATATTAATATATTTATAAAAATAGAATTTAATTGCATCTATAATGTACAGTATGATGTACAGTAAGAACCAGGTCGTTTATATACTAATAAATTAAATTATGAGACAAATAAAATGATTTAATCATCTGAGCTTTCATTTTAAAACTACTATACTTACGTACATATATTATGTATATTATTATATATTATGTATTATTTATATTTTCAATAGTATTTCTGGTACATTTAAAGGCATATTAATTCATTTATCGAGTAATTTATTTATTAAAAACAGCTGAACGATTAAATCAAGTGACACAAAGCAGGTCATAATATTAAAGTTTAAATCATAAAGAAATAAAAAGCCCATTTTTCAACGAGACGTCAGATTTCTGAGAGTAATTCATAAAATGTTTCGATGTATTTAAACGTTACTCACCAGAGATGAAGCCGCACATATCGCACCGACACACACGAGGAGGTTGAGTCTCTGCATCTTCGTTCTCGTCGTTCTCCGGCTGATGAATGTTCCTCCGCCGTCGCCGTCGCCTCATTATGAAGCCTGCTGAGTTCAATCTGACCAACTGTGACTCATCAGGTCAAAGTCGACGCGGAGGCGGTTTTATTTGTACTGTGTGTCCTCAAACACAGCTCACTCACTGCAGCATTTACTGGCATCTGATGTTTCCTCAAAGCAAACGGTGACAAAACAATCAGGAGCCACTGACGACAAACACCAGACGTTTTACTTCACTTGTTTACGAAGCATTCTGATGAGTGTGCTGCTGTGACATGACCTGTGGGTCGTAAGGACAGAAACTTCACACAAGAAGAAACATGGTGATTAAAGCTGGAATATTAAGTTATATCTCACATTCTCATCACGGTCACGACGTTATTCTGCTCAAACGTTAAGATCAAAGTCTTCACTACATCCCTGCACATCCTGAGGAGATGTGGAGCTCGACTGTGAGGAGCTGGAGACCGCTGAGCAGAATGCAGCAGCAGCGCCACCTGGTGGCCCCAACGCTGTTAAAGCTCCACCGTGCAGAGGGCCAAACAGATACACAGGTACAGGTACACAGGTACACAGGTACAGGTACACAGATACACAGATACACAGGTACAGGTACACAGGTACAGGTACACAGGTACAGGTACACAGATACACAGGTACAGGTACACAGGTACAGGTACACAGGTACAGGTACACAGATACACAGGTACAGGTACACAGGTACAGGTACACAGATACACAGATACACAGGTACAGGTACAGTCCTGCTTCAGAGAATACGCAGTTAAAAGGACCAAACAGCTGATAGAAGAACGGACGAGTGTCAATGAAAGAAGCCGATTAATAAAGTTTGATTGTAAGAAAGCAGAGAATTGTATTAAAAGGTCATAAAAATAACAGGAAATAATCTGATGAAAATTCATCCAAATCGCTCGTTTGACACAAACTTCCTGCAGCTGTTGTGTTCACTGTTTGTGTTGATTGTAGAGTTCATGAGTTATGAGTTGAAGATAATGTGAAATATCTATAAAATGTGTCCCTGAAGGAGAAAGTTTGGAAACTATTGCTGTTAGTACAAATGATTCATAACATTATAAAAGCAATAATCAAACAAAGAATCACTGAAACCAAAAGATTGATTGAAAAGCATGTTTTATTTAAACAATCACAAAAACTAGAAAACGTCAGAAATTGTGATATTTCATCAAAACATTTTATTCTTCATGTTCTCATCATAAATCTCTCCTCTAATAAAGAGTTCACTTTAACCAGATTGTGTAAAAACATTAAAGTGTGAAACTATGACGTCATGATTGATTCATCTGAGACCAAGTCATGTGACCACAAGGAGGAGACACTCTGACTGAACTACAGGAAGTGAACACGGAGAGGAGAGAGATGTGAATAATTTTCATAAATATATATTCCATCATTTGTCAATCAGCAGCAGGTAGATGACATGAATGTGTTCAATTAATGTTTGACATTATTAACACTAAAAAGAGTTTTCTGGGTGTTAAATTATTCATTTCGTGTAGAGTTCTAAAGACTTAATGAAATAATCTTTTTAACATCTTTTTGTTCATAATTTCTAAAACGTAAAACAAGTTAAACTCTCCCGATTGTTTTGAGTCAATCTGTACTGAAAAATATATAATAAAAGGAGAAAACAGACATGAATTCATTGATGATCCATATTAACAGATACAGATTATTTTAGTTGTTTGTTTGGATCCATTTGCTCAGCATGAAGACTGGAGAAGATGAGCTAGCATGGCTCTGTCCAAAACAAACCAATCTGCCTCTCAGCACCTGAAGCTCACCAATTTAAGGTTCACTGATTGAGTCACTTTATTCTACACAAGAATAAAAAGACTAAACAAACCCTGAACCCCCAAACAGGCTGTTGCTGGGTTGGGTGCTGTTGCGCAGGCACCCCACCTCACTAATACCAACACGTTATATCTCAATATACAAAAAAAACAAAGTGTATGCTGGACGTTTGAGTTTTAGAGGCGTTTGTTGGTGGATTTTGTTTTGTTGTTGGTAGTGGCTTCATATTTAGATTTTAGACCAAGAGGTTGAATGTCTAGCCCGAGGGCACGTGGACAGGGGGAACCAGAACCAGAGATCCACAGTCTCTACTGTTTCTTGTTGTGTGTGAGTCGGTGGCTCGAGAGGTGCTGCAGCAGCCTGAAGCCCTTCTGACAGTGTTCACACTTAAAGGGCTTCTCGCCCGTGTGGATGCGCGCGTGTTTGGCGAGGTTGCTCTTGTCGTTGAACTGCTTCCCGCACTCTTTACAGTCATACGGTTTCTCCCCCGAGTGGATCAGCCAGTGTTTCTTCAGGCTCACGGCCTGGGTGAAGGACTTTCTGCACTGGGAGCAGCGGTGCGGTTTCTCCGGCGTCTCGGGATCTGCCGGCACCGCGGGCTCTGCGATGTCCCGGCTCGGCGGTTTCTCCTCGTGCGTGGACCGGTGCGTTTTCAACGCCGAGTGGTTGGTGTAACCCTTCCCGCAGGTGTCGCACGTGTACGGCCTCTCGCCCGTGTGGCTGCGCTCGTGGACGAGCAGGTGCTGCAGGAGCCGGCAGCCCTTGGCGCAGTATGAGCAGCGGTACGGTTTCTCTCCCGTGTGTATCATCTTGTGCTTCTTCAAGTTGTTCCTGCCGCTGAAGGCCTTGGGGCACATGTTGCACTTGAAGGGTTTCTCCCCCGAGTGGGTGTACAGGTGCGCCGCCAGGGACATCTGGACCCTGAAGCGCTTCGGGCACAGCTCGCACTGGTACGGCTTCTCGCCCGTGTGAACCCGCTCGTGCTGCTTCAGTTTGGCCAGGTGCTTGAAGCTTTTGGCGCAGCGGCTGCATCCGTGCGGTCTCTCCTCGGAGTGGCTGAGCATGTGGATTTTGAGGTCCCCCTTCCTGGCGCAGCTCTTGCCACACTGCTCGCACGTGAACGCTTTCTCCCCCGTGTGGGTGAGCTGGTGCAGCTTCAGAGTGCCCTCCCTCCCGAACTGCTTCCCGCAAACCTCGCAGCTGTGACACCTCTCCCCCGTGTGGGTGAGCAGGTGCTGCCGGAGGGTGTGCAGCAAGTAGAAGCTCTTGTCGCACTGCTCGCAGGCGTGCCGTCTCTCTCGCGGAGCCTCCTCGGATGTTTCTCTACCGTCGTGGTGCTCGCGGCGCACATGCAGCCGCAAGTGCCGCTCAGTGCGGAAAGTCAGGCCGCACTCGTTGCACGAATACGTCTCCTGTTCCGACTCTGGCGGGCTCGCTGTACATGTCGCTGCGCCGCAGTGGTGCAGCTGGTGTCTGGTGAGGTGGCTCCTCTTCGAGAAGGATCTCCCACAATCCTCGCAGGGGAGATGTCGGCGTTCGGACGCTGTTTCCTTCTGGTTCTTCTCTGCTTTGTTTGTCATCGGTCGCGAGAAAGGAAAAAGAACACACAGTTAAATTTAACAGTGGATCTGCGATCGTTGCATGAATGCGTCTCCTGCTCCGCCTGACTCATCGTACCTCTTTTGGCGCCGCAGTGGTGCGACCGGTGTCTGGTGAGGTTGCTCCTCTTTGCGAAGGATTTCCCACAATCCTCACAGGGGAGACGTCGGCGTTCGGATGCAGCTTCCTGTTTGCTCCCCGCTGCTTTGTCATCATCGGTCGAGTCAAGACACGGAAAAGGAAGAAACACAAAGCTCAAATGTCTCATTTCTACAACACTGAGCCGGGATGTGTGTTTTAATCTTTAGATGGTCGGAGAAGAGTTAAACTTGGTAAAGTTAATATTTTCTACTAGAAACGTTTACCTCCACCTCCCGGCTCGGAGGCTTCTACAGCTTCAGCTTCCCGTTCCTTCGGTGTGGAGACGTTTTGTGATTCTGCTTCCCGCCGACGTTCCTCCGGATCCCCGAGCGTGGCGTCTCTGAGGGACTCTGATAGTTGGTAGTCCTGTATGAGCCACGCCACCTGGTCCGAGGCGCCGCCGCCGCCGTCCTCCTGGAACACTAACAGGGTCTCCTCTGAGGCCACGCGACTCTGCTGCAGTTCATCTGTTCCTTTGGTTCTGGTTCCCCCCCAGCCGGGGTCTTCAGAGTCCTCCACTTCCACTTTAAACAGGTTGATCGGCGCTCCGGTGTCGCTTTTGCACCAGTCCGCGTACCGGCCCAGCTCCGGGTTCTCAAAGTAGTCGACCACCTCCTCCTTGACCTCCACCTTGATGCCGACGTGACTCTGCTCCGCTGCCCCGTGGACCAGCTGCCTGAGTCCTGGAAGTGTCATGCAGTCCACCAGGCGGAGGGAGAGACCCCTCAGAGCGAGGGCAGAGGAGTCGACTGAGGAGCCTGAGGGAAGGAAAGAGGATTCACGAAGCACAATTCATACGCTGGGGACGTTTTAAAAAGAGCTCGACATGCAAGAGATGATGTCAAAGGAAGAAAATATAAAGTGTGACACAAAGTTCTACTGACGGCTTCATATGGAGGGAGGAAGGAAGAAGAGGAGGAGAAAGGAGGAGGGATGAAGGAGGGAGAATGGAGAAGAAGGAGAAGGGAGGAAGAGGAGGAGGAAGGAGGAGGAGAAGGAAGAGAAGGAGAAGGGAGGAAGAGGCGAAGGATGAAGGAGGGAGTAGAAGGAGGGATGAAGGAGGGAGAAAGGAGAATAAGGAGAAGGAAGGAGGAGAAGAAGGAGGAGGACAAGGGAGGAAGGAGGAGAAGGAAGGAAGGAGAAGGAGAAGGGAGGAGGAGAAGGAAGGAAGGAGAAGGAGAAGGGAGGAGGAGAAGGAAGGAAGGAGAAGGAGAAGGGAGGAGGAGAAGGAAGGAAGGAGAAGGAGAAGGGAGGAGTCTGACGTACGGAGGATCCATTCAGCTCTGTGTCTGTTTCCTTTAAAGTGACTCAGTGAACATGAATAAAATAATTCTTCAGTGAATCTTGAATCATCACACGTTTAAATGAACACAGTGTGGAAGTAAACACATCATAGTTAAGTCTAGTGAAGCAAAGCAGCATCTCAGCACCAGTAACAGCACTAAAACACACGAGTACTGTTGTTAACTAAAGTATATTTATACAGATAACAGAGAGCAGGAGATAAACCCCCCCCCCCATGTGACAGTGAACAGGTGGCTGATGATGTTTGTTGACTACATACAGGTAAATGAACTCCTGTGTGACGTCATGTTTCCGCTCACCTGCCGGCTCCGGCCTCACAGCTGGTCCGGGGTCAGCAGGTCTGGGGTCAGCTGGTCTGGGGTCAGCAGGTCTGGGGTCAGCTGGTGTCTTCAGACAGTCCACCAGACGGACAGACAGACGCTTGAAGCCGAGCAGAGACGAGCTGCTGGGAGACGCCATGTCTTCACCGGAGGTCAGAGGTCACAGGTTCATCTACAGACGGCCTGAGAGACAGGAGAAAACTTTAAATGTACTTAGTTACATTCCACCACCTGCTGATTGAATGTCTGACCTCATATAACATCGTCTGTCTATGAGGCTAACTTTAGCTTAGCATTACATTCAAGCTTCAAACTGGGGCTAAGGAAGAGGAAGGAAGGAGGAGGAAGAGGAAGGAAGGAAGGAAGAGGAAGGAAGGAAGGAGGAGGAAGAAGAAGGAGGAAGAGTCTGTCTACCTTCAGCTGATTAACTCTGTTCCGGTTCGAGTTGTTAACCGTTTGGTGAAAAGTAAACTACAACATATATAATATGTAATATGTTTATACAACACAAAGAGAGAAACATCCTGTCAACTTACCCAACGGGCGTAGAGTCTCTACTTCCGGGCTAATGTTTGAGCTAAACGGCTGCAGACGAACCTCCGCTTCATAGAACCTTTAATAACTGTCCACTACTAACTCTCTAGTTAGTAAACTGTCTGTTCATAAAGATCATTACATTAAAAAACGGTTCAAAACGTACGAAACAGACGCAGAGGAGAAGCTCTCGGTGAATTACCGACATGGTTGTTTTCTTCCGGGTTTATGTGACGGACCTGTCTGGTCAACCAATGGGCGCAGAGAAAATGGAGGAGGAGGCGGGTTGTTTTAGAGAATTGGCGCCAATCGCCGTGTCGCTTGTTTACAGGGAAACGGCACCTCGGTTAGGACAAAAATAGCACAATACGCGGAAGGAGGAGGAGAAGAAGAAGGAAGTAAAAAGTACTACATTGGCCTCTGATATGTTGTGCAGTAGAAGGATAAAGTAGCACAACAAGTAAAATAACATGAACGAGCATTGACAAGCAAAGAAAATACTTTTATTCACCCAAACACCAGTAATTAAACGTACTGCTCTCTTTGTGTCGTTCCACACATCCACCACTAGGTGGAGCCACGTGATCAGTGTTTCTCTCTTTACAGCGTTTCATTCACACAGTTTCAGGGCGGTGTTTGTTTATTGCTCCTGTCACATTATACACCCTGTGGCCTTCATTTTCACTGCAATATATAAAAGTCCTGCATCTCTATGGAAACAGAGCCATCATGGCTACAAGTAGAGAGAACTACAACATGTCTTTAGTGCAGAACAACACAGTTACAACGACATCAATCATAACAAAATATATGCATGTTGAATTGCTTTGATAACGTATTTTACAGAAATTGGAAAACAATGGAATCTAAGTGTCCACAAGTGTTACCAATGTTGGAGAA
>NW_027466461.1:3310000-3375000 GCF_050575085.1 Anarhichas minor | reverse complement strand
TTAGCCGGTTGAAAAGACAGCAAAAATAGGTCTCAGACGTACAGACCGAATATCACCCAGTTTTCAATTACAAATCAATGTTGAAATCCCGGTTGGTGCTTACTGGGATAGTTGAAAAATATTATCCACAGGCCTGAGAGAGCATAACATAAATACACCTGAGAAAAGATATCGTGGAAATGCCGGGGATTGAACCCGGGGCCTCATACATGCAAAGCATGCGCTCTACCACTGAGCTACATCCCCTACATTGAACTGAGGCTACACTGTATAGTAAATAGCTGGTAAAGGGGAAAGTATCATTATATTTAGTGTTTGAATCGGTTGGAAGACCTAAAACATGGATTGTATGCAATTAAAGGGGAAGAAAAGAAGCGTTATACATAGTAAAACAGTCTATTTCTATAATCTAACTTTCATCTAAAATGTTGTAACGTCACACAGGCTTTGTAATTTGTGCTGGAAATGTAACGTTGGGTTATAAAACAACTACAAAAGTTTTTTAAAAGCATTTGAATAATTCATATTTTAAAATTTGTTTCTAGTATAATCTTCAAGTCACGATTGACAGGCCACGCGTTCTCTCAATCCACCAGCAGATGTCGCTGTTGCCCGTACATTCATTTTTTTACCTGGCCATTGGTACAGCAGGAAGTTTGACGGCATATTAACATGAGCTGTACTTGATGTAGCAGTTCACACCCCGGAAAGGAAAAGGATAGTAAAGGGCATGCTTTGGTTTTGTTTGGTCCAGGTATCGGGTAGAGTCACAACTGTTAGCATACAGCGCAACATTACCTGCACTTTACCTGACACGCTCACATCCACCTGCTGCATGCTGGGAACCGGCGGCAAGTCGGTAGACAAAGACGGACGGACTGTCACTGAGAAATGAAATGAGGCTTTACTCCTTCAGATTTGGATGTCTGCTGGTTTTTGCGTGTATTGCGTCAATTACTTGGATTAAATCGATTCCCAGTGATGGAGGTAAGCTGTCAGTGTAACCTGCTGTTACTACCAAGATAGCATAACTTGTTGGTCTGGAACAATTTGTCTTCATCTGTTCTCATAAAAACTGTGAGAAACTAGTAACGTTACATTGATGAACTTGTTTGTACCGGTCGACAGTGTGGGTTTTTGAAAAACGTTTCAACCCACGCGTAATTTTTAACTGCACGCGAAGGTTAAAGTCTCCAAGATAAGCATCTTATCGAATCTCGGCAGGGCACTTCTAGGTCCACCAGTCATAGATCAATATTTGAGCATTTGAAGCTGTCTTTATGTTGCACTGTTTGTTAGTCTGGGCTGGTTTAACAAACAATAATCAGGTAGACAAGCTTCGAGTAGTCTAACAAGACCTTTTGGTGTCAGCCAAGATTTTGTGATTATGAGGATATGAATATTAGATCCAAAAATAAAATTATAACATACAAAATAATTATTTATAAGTGATCTCACATTTAGAAGAGTCATTTGAATTGCTTGGGCAGAGTTGACTGGTGCAAGAGATTGTGATTTGATTGGATACAGCCTACCTGTATTTGTGTGCTGCTTCATCAACTGCACTATGGTTGTTCTTCTACCCCCAGTGGTTGTTATCGTGTTTACTTGAGAATCATGTGAATACTGACCAGGGGGGGTTGTGTTGGGTTGTCACCATGGACAGGTATTGTCCAAAATTAGCTGTCAGCACATTCGTTTCCTTTTTGTTAGGGTGAGCTTATATAGACCATTCTCCTATATAAGTCTCTCCTATTCCAAAATACATCGAAGTGATCAATAAAGCTAAAACCGGTGGCAGAACTCATCCCCTGAAGCCTTTTCACAGTTAAAGCAAGCAGTTGTTGTTGGAGTTTGATTGATTGCTTATACCTGATGCCATTTGTACGCATGTGGATGAAGACTATGGGCAGATACTGGGATATAGTGAGCTATATCCAATCTGTTTGCACCAGAGAAACACTATGTTAAGCACCTGGGGAGTTCCACATAAGGAACAATTGAGTCTCCCAACAGCAGAAACTCCTGATCTGAGACGTTGCATCGATACATGGCAAGATTTATTTTCCCCTGACATTGATAACAGGTGCATTTTCAACAAGAGGCAGACCAGACTGCCATGCCACTTGGGAAGGTGACTGGGCAGGCAGACAGACGGGGCCCACTCTCTCCAGATGGAAGGGGTAGAGGGGGCCTCCAGACGACGGGACCCTGGACCTGGAGGGGATGACCTACTCAGACGTTTGGGCTGGGAAGTACTGGACATTGCGCCTCTTATGGGGCTAGCCGTGTGCTTCCTTCTCATGGTAGATGTCAAATTGGCACAGGAGCAAATGAACTATTGTCATGGTAAATCACCAAGTGGAGCGAATAAGTTTGACAGCGGGAGGACACTGTCAACCTCTAGGGATTGGAAAAGAGGGAGGGCCAATCTCTTTTGTCCTTTGACCACTCCTGCCCATGATGACCCAATTAAAGACTTTGTACAAGGGGAACCAAAGTTTTCTTCCCTGTTTTGAATGTCCTAAAATGTTAATTATTGAAATTTAATTTTATAAATAAGCACTGAAAGCAGTGGAAAACAGTTCACTTCAAGAGATAGAGATGAAAGCAGCGGATTACCAGTTGAATTGAGATAGTTGAAGTGTGTGCACAGTCAATAGTGTCAGTATCAGTGTCAGTGTTCGTATGTAAACAGTGACAGCAGTTGGAATTTCAGTTGTAAACAGGTTAAAATGTAAATTATTTACTAGTGAAATACTGCATGCATTTGCAAAATAAAGTGAAGCACCTATGACTGGCCATCTGGAGTATTGGGAGTGCAGCTAAAAGTTTTAAAATAACTAATTATTCATTAGGAGCCATTGCCGTAAATCCTCCCACCCTAGTGAACCTGGAGGCACTGGACAAGAAAAGCCTGGTGAGCCCAGCAATACAAGTTCTTCTTGTTCGTCAAGATTCTGCAGCTGATGCGGTAGGACAGCAGAGAATAGGGTCAAGATAACAAAGGTTTGAGTTTGGACAAAAAGTTCAGGGCCATTTCTCATTCCGAGTCTGTCCCTAAATTGAGGTGTCCGTTAAGGTGAAAGGGGATGAAAAAAGTTAAAATTTCCTGGACTTTAAAAGTCAGTTGAAGTGCCAGACATGTTTATTTTATTCTATTTGATATGGACATCACAGTGGCATTAGAATTGTAACATACATTTATGCACAGAGACCAGATGCACTGTGTTTAGTGTTTGTAGCGAAACGCTAATTTACAACACCTGTCCACAGGAGGCTTTTTAAGAAAAGTTAAAGAAGAAAGAAAACACATACACAAAATACAAGTGTGTTTACAGGGGTGTTAGGTGTGAGAACAATGTTGTTTCTCTTTTAGCCATGATTTAATACCTCCTATTAAAAACATTCAAATTGTGTTGCATTTTCAACTCAGTTGGTAGACTGTTCCTTAAACAGAGAAGACTGATTGTCCAAATGAGGTTTTGGAGTTCCTGTTTACTGAGGCCGCGTGTTCACTCTACTGGTGTGCTGGTGTCTTGTAACAAATTCATCAAGCAGGGAAGGAGCATGACCATGTAGGCATTTAAAAATAAGCTTTAGGTTGGAGTAGCTTATTTCAAAGCTGAGCATATTGTGTTTTTCTAAGACGTGATAATGGTGCCACCTCATAGTTTTTTTTTGTCCATCATATTTAATGTGTGGTTATACAGTGATATGATGGGTTGTATAGTTGATTGTGAGGCTTGTGACCAGGTAGTGATGCAGTATGATAGGTGTGAGAATATCATGGCATGCATGTAGAGCTGGGCTGTGCTGAATGGCAGAATCTGGTGGTTGAGATTTGGTTTAACTTTTTTGCTGATATTACGCACTTGTTTATCAAATCTTAGATGTGAGTCTAAGATGATTCCTAAGTACTTCACATTGTCAACCTCACTGATGACCTCATTCTTTTTTTATTTCTACCATAAATCTTGCATTTTCGTGTCGTTATTGAAAAACATATTGAAACTGTTTTTTTTACATTCAGTGTTAAGTGAGAGGACTCAAGCCATTGCGATACAGAATGTAAGGATTCAGTAAGCTGGTCAGCGGCCTTGCTAGATGTTCTGGAAGATGTATGAATAACTATCATCGGCATACATTTGGCAGCCAACCCCAGGACAGCTCTCGGGTAGGTCGTTGATGTACATGCTGAATAGCAATGGACCTAGAACCGACCCCTGGGGTATCCCCATGCTATTGGCACGGATGGTGGACTTTTCCCCATTGACTCTCACACATTGTACTCTTCCCCTGAGGTACGAGTCGAACCATTGTGAGGCATGATCAGAAATCTGGTATTTGGGAAGTTTTCATATCAGCATGCTGTGGTTAACGGTATCGAAAGCCTTTTTTAAGGCTAATAAAACTGCTCCCACAGCATGACCTTTATCCAAAAGACCTGCTATTTTTTCAATTAGATGGCAGTTTGGAGTCTCAGTAGAATGTTTGGGTCTGAATCCAAATTGTTGTTGATACAGTAACTGATTTGTCTCTAGATGTATTATGAGTTGCTCTGCTACAATTTTTTCCAGTATCTTGGAGACAACTGGGAGGATGGCGGTGGGTCTGTAATTGCATGTCAAGTCTCACCAGATTTAAAGGCTGGACTGATAACGGCTGTGTTTCAGGGAAAGTTTTTGTTTTAATTGACAAGTTCACAAGGTGTGTTATTGGCTCAAGTAGTTGGGTTCTGTATTTCTTTATCAGTGCAAAATCAAGATTATGGATGTCTTTGGCCTTTGAGTTACTGAAGTGACTCATCATTTTGCTTACTTTTTCAAGATGACATGTGGCAATGTGTTGTCGAGCAAAGATGCATTTGAGTTGCATTCTCAAAAGTCAGGATTTGCTGCTTTTCGAGTTTTGGATTTTTAGTTGGACAAAAGAAGCAATTTGAAAATGCCACTGTAGGTTATTGGCTCTAGGACGGGCTTTCTACAAAATGTTGAGAAGTTTGAAAGAATATTTGATAAAGGAAATGCATGTGTTCTACCAGAAAAACCTGCTCCACAACTTTAAAAAATATACTCGCCTGAATGATGTAATGTACCTTGATTTGAGACGGTTCTCACCAAGACCTACCTTTTAAAGAACCCTAAATATGTAGGTGTCATTTTACAAGCCCAGTTGCTGAGCTTCACCTGCAGCAACACTAGCAATACTACTTCTAATATTAATGAAAGACCAGATGAGTTTGATCTAGGGCTGTCAAAGTTGTCCAACAAAAGCTCAAATATTGCGCAGTATGTGCATGAGACCGTTTCCTAACAGGCTGCAAGCAATGCAGCAGTGCACAGCGTGCCGCTTTGAGCTGAACTTTTCTATTCGTGTCGCTTGCTTTGGAAGGAACGGCTGATTGGAGAAGTTTTGAGAGCAAGAGGGCCATCTGATGAGACACAGTGAGCATTTTGATTAATACTTACTTCTCTGCGTTTGTCTCAATGTCTCCAGGTCCATCAGTACTGCCAGACCTGCAGACCCTGTACGAACGCCTGGTGGTGGCTGAGGAGTTGGGAGGGCAGGTCAGCTCAGATCTCAGCAGCATCCTGGAACAGTTGAGGAACATATCAAAAGCTGCCAACATCACCCACCCCGACTATAACACGACCACCACCATTTCCGCAGGTGCTGTGCATACCAAAAGTAACAAGCATGTGATAAAACGTGCTAGAGGCAGTTCAGTTCAACCTGTAAAATACATTTCTGTTATAGAATATATGGTGCTAATATTCACTTATCACAATAAATAGATTCTGCATTTATATCCAGAGGTTTATCCTTTATCAGATGGATTCCGAGATTTATTGTTCACCCACTCAAATCCTCTTCAATAATTTTCACACAACTGATACAGGTTTTACCAGTTAACACTATATTACATAATACTGCCACTTCTAGCACAAAGCACTGCTTCTGATCTGACTATTACTGTTAACCTATTACTTCACAGCTATGGCCTTATTAATCTGTTCAGGGCAAAGGTTTTTTTTTGGCCCTTATTCGACCCTCCCTCCCAACATCACTTCAGCCCCATCTCTCACTGACACACACTAACCTCGGCCCAGATGGTAGGTGTGCAGCGGATTAGAAAACTCACCGTTTGGATCGTATCATGGATTTCAGTAACGGATCTCGGATTGGATCAGGACAAAAGAAAAAAGGGAGCAAATATAACTTTTAGAGATACCCCGATTGCACTGTCGATACCAATTGCCGATCTTTGATGATCCATATTGCCCAATACAGATAGTTTTTGTTTTATTATAGCAACTGGCATACAGGGCTACAGACAATTTTTTTTCACCATTGTCCCAGAACTATTTCAACCAGTGTAAACCTTTAAAATTCTAGACTTATCCTCTATCTTTGTTTTAGTCATCTATAGTGGGGTTTTTTGTGCATAAAAACACACAATTCAAAGATTGGGAAATAACAGATTGTATTTTTACTACTAAAAAACTTGTTTTGCATTAGTAGTTTTAATGATGTATTATAAGCTGCTTCGAGCTAGTGTTGGGAAGATAAACGGGTCACAATTTCCTCGCCTCTCTCGTTTCCTCATTTATTTTATATTACTGTGAACACATCTCCGTCAATAACTGTATTTATTCAAATTATTCACCATTACTACATGTTTACAAGATTGCATTTAAACACATCACGATAACGTTATAATTTACCTTTGCCCAATATTCATTTTCACTGAACAGAGCCTGAACGTATCTGAACTGAGCCTGAACTGAATGGAACCTCAGTAAGTTAGCCAGCAGTGCTGCCAACGTTAACTAGCGCTCCTCGTGCTGACAACACACATTTGTGGTTCACAATGTAGCGTTATCGGGCATGGGTGACCAAGGAGCATTAATGCTAATCTCCTGATCGAATATTTTTACTGAAGGAATATTGGGAGAGAACAATGCACCAAAGGTTCTCTGGCTGGACTTGAACTGGGGACGCTGTGGTTCATGGTCGGTGAATGGTTCCCTTAGCTATGGGAACACCGTGTATTTGTGTAATGGTTTCTACAAGTATCTTACAAAAACTTAGTCCTGTTAGAATGTTGAGTGCAAACTTTTTCATTTACTTAATTCCTCTTTCCTCTTGTGGACAGAAACAATAGGGCGGCAAGCAGACTATTTAGGCCAACAGTCATTACTCCAGCCCAACATTTACCTCTACATGCCCCACCTCAGACAACATCCAGACAGCCTCCAACCCAACATAGTCCTGGGACAGGGACGCCATGGAGGTATGGAGCACAAACATAAAGACACACACCGTATGAATCCGTTATGCTTCTTTGTGTTTCAGCTTTGCTTAAAGATTTCAAGATTTACTTTCAAAACCAATTTAATTTTGAAAATGTTTAAAAATAAAAAAGGTAAAAAATTCCTAGGAATTTCATCACTAGATGATAGCAAAGTAGCCAGCAACTTCGTAAGAACACAGCGCCTCATATGCAGTAAAGTATGATTGTACAGTGAGGGGGATGAGTGAGAGTCAAATTAAGAGAAGCCTGTCTTATGGAACAGCACTGTTCACTGTTACTGTGCCTTCTTTCTCATTATGTCTGTGTGTCCTCAGTGTCCATGGTGCTGGGCATTCCCACAGTGAAGCGCGAGAAGCAGAGCTACCTGGTCAGCACTCTCAGCTCTCTGCTCTACAGCCTGACATCTTTGCAGCAACAAGATCTCCTCATAATTGTCTTTGTTGCCGAGGTGAGACACACACAAACAAATGCACACATGTTGGCCTCTAAATCTGAAGCCTTTTTTTCCTTTGCTAAAATGTTTGGGAAAGTAGCCTATTTGCTTTCTTACCAAGCGTTAGATAAAAATATTGATACAGCTGTCATATATGTACCTTAGATATTAAGCTAGAACCAATAGGCGGTTACATTAAATAAGCTAGATACAACATGCTAATTGGTGAGCTTTAGGTGCTGGTAGGAAGAATTTGTGACTTTGGACAGAAACAGGGTAGCTGTGTCACTCTGCTTCCAGGCTTTATGCTAAGATAAGCTAGCCCCCTGCTGGCTTTAGCTTAACATTTAGCATAAAGACATGAGAGTGGCATCAATCATCTATCTCTGTGTTTTCAACCTTTTCTGAGCCGCGTACATTTTTTACATTCAAAAGATCCCGCAGCACACCAAGTTTTGCTTTGAAGTGACAGGTGTTTTGTTTGGAGATGACGTTTAATAAGCTTGCTTGGGACCATGGCACTGTTGGAGAGCTTCTCCCCACACACCCAGCATAACGGAGTCGGTTCAGTCGGAACTCCGGTGAAAGTAAATCCAAACGAAAGATAACTTTCACCGTATTGCCTCAAGATCACCATTTTTTCTTTCTTTTGACCACCATTCATACGAGGCTTTTCATCTGGGTTAGAATTTTGTCCAGTGCTCAGAGTCTGCATTTTTCCTTTTCAAATATTTCTCCATTGCTGTTCGTCTTGTCACCGCAACCTCATTTAATTCTACCGTCTTAAATTAACAAGGTCATTATTGCGCTTCCTACTGCCATCCACTGGTATGGAAGAGTATTTAATTACTTAGCCAGCCACTATATTGCAGCTCAGACGCTCAACAATGGCAAATTATTTGCAGCAACTAAATCATATTTTTTTTGGACCGATTAAGTGAAATTGCACATTTTCCCACGGCACACCTGACGATCTCTCACGCACACTGGTTGAAAATCCCTGCGCTATCTAACCTCGGCAAAGGGCTAAGGCAAATTTGATATTTAAAACAATATCAAACTATTTTGGTAGTTTCATGTTTCTTGAAAGAATCATTTTTTTCCTATTCAGCGCCACTAAACAACCTTTGCTCTCTCTCAGACACAAAGCTGTTTAACCTGCCTATCAATGTAAACTGGTTATATGAGGTCTGGCCTTGGATGAGTGAGCACAATGAGGCTGTCTCAACCTCTATTGCAAAAGTATTCAAGACCTTGTATAACCAGTTTGACTAACGGCATCGCCTAATCCCCTAAATCACTGACTTTCTTCTTTTTCCTCTCCCCTGTCACGTCAGACGGACTCAGACTATGTGGGCAGCATATCAGAGACCATAAGGAAGAAGTGAGTGATTCTAGATTGCCGTGTGTGTGTGTGTGTGTGTGTGTGTGTGTGTGTGTGTGTGTGTGTGTGTGTGTGTGTGTGTGTGTGTGTGTGTGTGTGTGTGTGTGTGTGTGTGTGTGTGTGTGTGTGTGTGTGTGTGTGTGTGTGTGTGTGTGTGTGTGTGTGTGTGTGTGTGTGTGTGTGTGTGTGTGTGCGCGTGCGAATATATGTGTGTATCAGTGGCGGGCTGTGTGTTTTATACCTGGGCCTTCACTGCTGTCCTACTACAGTTTAACCACCTCCTAATAACGCCACAGCTACGGGTTATTATTTATTTTCTGTAAAAATGAAGCTCAGCACCTAAAAATACACTAACTGCAGAGTGCAGATACATGAATACGCGCATTACGGAATGCTGCGTCATTAACGGACAATGCATATAGTCAAAATCAATATACAACACGCATTCCACCGCACACTGAAGAGCACGAGCCATTCAAATATTATTCACATCAGAGGGAACAATATTAACCATATCATAAAAATGACACCATAGACACAGTAGTAACGCTATCACTCCCTCCAGGAAATACACGACATCTTAGTTCTTGTTACTGACGGATTTATTTGTCTGTCAACACCGAGAGGGAAAATGAGTCTACTTGAAAACATGCTAATCTTCAAAGATGATCACTTAAACACTTTAACTTAAACTTAACTTTAACTTTAACACTGTGCGTGCAGTATATACTGTATATAGACTTCTGCCGCATCACGTGTCTTCTTGTTGCTGTGCACCGACTAAATGTGTCCCCAGCGCAACATAGGACCTAACAATAGCTCCTATCACATATGAAACCATCTTCATAAAAACAAGTTGTACAAATAATAATATATAAACAAGCATATTTAAGCTACTGCAGATGTAAAAACAAACTCATTTAACTTACCAAAGCTGCTGTTCACTATTTAAAGACAAAGTCCATTCTCCTTTCTTTGATAACAAAGAGTTTAATCGCACGGTTGTTCAGTACATCCGTGCGTTTTAGTTCCAGTAAGAAGTCCTTCTGGATTCATGGACGCCAGTGAAGACAGTCGAGCCTCCCCAGTTGTATTTCTTGAATAAGTTTTAATGCGTTTGAGGCTGAAAATGTCCGCTCGACAGGGGCAGCAGATATTGGGATTGTCACTTGTAATTCTGAAGGCCTCCGGGCAGATTTTTTTACTTCGAGACAACATAGAGGTGAAATCTGATTGGATAAAAGCTCTCCTTAAAATAAGAGAGCCCAGACTAAGAGCGGTTCAAAACGACCCTAATGATAAGCAGCCCACGGACTTCAGCCACCTAGCCCGGACCAGGGAAACCGGGGCACCCTCCCGGAGCCAGACCCAGGAGGGGAGCTCGTCGGCGAGCGTCTGGTGGCCGGGCCTTCGCCCATGGGGCCCGGTCGGGCTCAGCCCGACTAAACAGCATGGAGCAGCCACCCTGTGGACCCACCACCCGCAGGGACAAGCATCAGGGTCGGGTGCAATGCAGACCGGGCGGCGGGTCAGGCGGGAGGCCTGGGCGAGCCGATCGCTAGCGGGGAAAGAGCCAGAGCTGGCGCAGGAGGTGGAGCGATACCAGCTAGATATATTTGGACTCACCTCCACACACAGCGCTGGCTCTGGAACCAAGCTCCTGGAGAGGGGTTGGACTTTGTCCTTTTCCGGAGTTGCCCAGGGTGAGAGGCGCCGGGCGGGAGTGGGAATACTCACGAGCCCCCGGCTGAGCGCCGCTGTGTTGGAGTTCTCCCCGGAGAACGAGAGGGTCGCCTCCATGCGCCTACAGGTTGCAGGGAGCAAGGCTCTGACTGTGGTTTGTGCTTATGCACCAAACAGCAGTTCAGAGTATCCAGCCTTCTTGGAGTCGGTGGGAGGGGTCCTGGAAAGGGCACCGCCTACCGACTCCATAGTTCTCCTGGGGGACTTCAACGCTCACGTGGGCAATGACGGAGAAACCTGGCGGGAGGTGATTGGGAGGAACGGCTTGCCCGATCTGAACCCGACTGGCGTTTCGTTATTGGACTTCTGTGCTTGCCACGGTTTGGCCATAACGAACACCATGTTCGAACATAAGGTGGCTCATAAGTGTACCTGGTACCAGAACACCTTAGGCCGGAGATCAATGATCGACTTTGTAATCGTATCATTTGATTTGCGGCCGTATGTCTTGGACACTCGGGTGAAGAGAGGAGCAGAGCTGTCAACTGATCACCACCTGGTGGTGAGTTGGATCAGATGGCAGGGGAACCGGTTGGAAAGACCCGGCAAGCCCAAACGTGTAGTGAGGGTGAACTGGGAACATCTGGCGGAGGACCCTGTCTGGGAGGTCTTTAACTCCCACCTCCGGAAGAACTTCTCACACATCCCGAGGGAGGTTGGGGACATGGAATCCGAATGGACCATGTTCAAAGCCTCTATTGTGGACGCGGCCGCTAGGAGCTGTGGCCGGAAGGTCATCGGTGCCTGTCGTGGCGGCAACCCGAGAACCCGGTGGTGGACACCGGAGGTGAGGGAAGCCGTCAAGCTGAAGAAGGAGACCTTCAAGACCTGGTTGGCCCAGGGGTCTCCCGAAGCAGCTGACAGGTACCGGCAGGCCAGAAGGGCTGCAGCTGTGGTGGTCGCGAATGCTAAAACACGGGCATGGGAGGAGTTCGGGGAGGCCATGGAGAAGGACTTTCGGTTGGCCTCAAGGAGGTTCTGGCAAACCATCCGACGGCTCAGGAAGGGAAAGCAGGGCTTACCCCAGGCTGTTCTCAGCAGGGGGGGGGGGGGGGGAACTGCTGACCCGGACAGGGGACATCGTCGGGCGGTGGAAAGAGCACTTTGAGGAACTCCTAAACCCGACCAACATGTCCTCTGCAGAGGAGGCAGCGCCTGAAGATCTAGGGGGAGGCTCACCCATATCCCTGGCAGAGGCCGCTGAGGTAGTCAAAAAGCTCCTTGGTGGCAAGGCGCCGGGGGTGGATGAGATCCGCCCTGAGATGCTGAAAGCGCTGGACATAGTTGGGCTGTCCTGGCTGACACGCCTCTTCAATGTCACATGGGGGTCGGGATCAGTGCCCATGGACTGGCAGACCGGGGTGGTGGTTCCCATTTTCAAAAAGGGGGACCGGAGAGTGTGCTCGAATTACCGGGGTATCACACGACTCAGCCTCCCGGGGAAGGCTTATGCCAGGGTGCTGGAAAGGAGGCTCCGACCGTTTGTCGAACCTCAGATCCAAGAGGAGCAATGCGGATTCCGTCCCGGCCGTGGAACAGTGGACCAGCTCTTTACCCTCGCAAGACTACTGGAGGGGTTCTGGGAGTTTGCTCAACCAGTCGACATGTGCTTTGTGGACTTTGTGGAGAAGGCTTTCGACCGGGTCCCTCGGGGGTTCTTGTGGGGGGTGCTGCGGGAGTATGGGGTGCCGGACCCATTACAACGGGCGATCCGGTCTCTGTACGACTGCAGTAGGAGCTGTGTCCGCATTCTCGGCAATAAGTCAGACACGTTCCCGGTGGGTGTTGGCCTCCGCCAGGGCTGCCCTTTGTCTCCGGTCCTGTTCGTGACTTTCATGGACAGGATATCTAGGCGCAGCCTGGGGGTGGAGAACGTCAGGTTCGGGGGTCTCGGGATCGCCTCTCTGCTGTTTGCAGATGATGTGGTCCTGTTAGCCTCCTCGGATCGTGACCTCCAGCATTCACTGGGGCGGTTTGCAGCCGAGTGTGAAGCGGCGGGGATGACAGTTAGCACCTCCAAATCTGAGGCCATGGTGCTCTGCCGGAAACCGGTGGATTGCTCTTTCCAGGTGGGGACGGAGTGCCTACCTCAAGCGAAGGAGTTCAAGTATCTCGGGGTCTTGTTCACGACTGAGGGTAAGATGGAGCGGGAGATCGACAGACGGATCGGTGCGGCTGCAGCAGTAAAGCAGGCACTGCACCGGACCGTCTTGGTGAAGAGGGAGCTGAGCCGGAAGGCAAAGCTCTCAATTTACCACTCGGTCTACGTTCCTACCCTCACCTATGGTCACAAACTCTGGGTCATGACCGAAAGGACAAGGTCGCGGCTACAAGCGGCCGAAATGAGCTTCCTCCGTAGGGTGGCCGGGCTCAGCCTTAGAGATAGAGTAAGGAGCTCGGCCATCAGGAGGGAGCTTGGAGTCGAGCCGCTACTCTTTTGCGTCGAAAGGAGTCAGCTGAGGTGGTTCGGGCATCTAATTAGGATGCCTCCTGGACGCCTCCCACTGGAGGTTTTCCAGGCACGTCCAACTGGGAAGAGACCCCGGGGAAGACCCAGAACACGCTGGAGGGATTACATCTCCCAGCTGGCCTGGGAACGCCTCGGGGATCCCCCAGAATGAGCTGGAACATGTTGCCGGTGAGAGGGAAGTCTGGGTCAGCCTGCTTGGCCTGTTGCCACCGCGACCCGACCCCGGATAAGCGGAGGAAAATGGATGGATGGATGGAATGTGTATTTATGAAAAATTATTAAACTATAAAATAACTAACTTTGTGATTTTGTTTAGGCCAGTAGAGAAGGCTTTTCAGGCCCTGACGGACCACCACTGGTATGCATATATGTATGTATGTATGTATGTATGTATATATGCATGTATGTACAGTGGGTACGGAAAGTATTCAGACCCCTTTAAATTTTTCACTCTTTGTTTCATTGCAGCCATTTGCTAAAATCAAAAAAGTTCATTTTATTTATAATTAATGTACACTCAGCACCCCATCTTGACAGAAAAAACAGAAATGTAGAAATTTTTGCAAATTTATTAAAAAAGAAAAACTGAAATATCACATGGTCATAAGTATTCAGACCCTTTGCTGTGACACTCATATTTAACTCACATGCTGTCCATTTCTTCTGATCCTCCTTGAGATGGTTCTACTCCTTCATTGGAGTCCAGCTGTGTTTATTAAACTGATTGGACTTGAATAGGAAAGGCACACACCTGTCTATATAAGACCTTACAGCTCACAGTGCATGTCAGAGCAAATGAGAATCATGAGGTCGAAGGAACTGCCCAAGGAGCTCAGAGACAGAATTGTGGCAAGGCACAGATCTGGCTACGGTTACAAAAGAATTTCTGCAGCACTCAAGGTTCCTAAGAGCACAGTGGCCTCCATAATCCTTAAATGGAAGAAGTTTGGGACGACCAGAACTCTTCCTAGACCTGGCCGTCCAGCCAAACTGAGCAATCGTGGAAGAAGAGCCTTGGTGAGAGAGGTAAAGAAGAACCCAAAGATCACTGTGGCTGAGCTCCAGAGATGCAGTAGGGAGATGGGAGAAAGTTCCACAAAGTCAACTATCACTGCAGCCCTCCACCAGTCGGGGCTTTATGGCAGAGTGGCCCGACGGAAGCCTCTCCTCAGTGCAAGACATATGAAAGCCCGCATAGAGTTTGCCAAAAAACACATGAAGGACTCCCAGACTATGAGAAATAAGATTCTCTGGTCTGATGAGACCACAATTGAACTTTTTGGCGTTAATTCTAAGCGGTATGTGTGGAGAAAACCAGGCACTGCTCATCACCTGCCCAATACAATCCCAACAGTGAAACATGGTGGTGGCAGCATCATGTTATGGGGGTGTTTTTCAGCTGCAGGGACAGGACGACTGGTTGCAATTGAAGGAAAGATGAATGCGGCCAAGTACAGAGATATCCTGGAAGAAAACCTCTTCCAGAGTGCTCTGGGCCGAAGGTTCATCTTCCAACAAGACAATGACCCTAAGCACACAGCTAAAATAACAAAGGAGTGGCTTCGGAACAACTCTGTGACCATTCTTGACTGGCCCAGCCAGAGCCCTGACCTAAACCCAATTGAGCATCTCTGGAGAGACCTGAAAATGGCTGTCCACCAACGTTCACCATCCAACCTGACGGAACTGGAGAGGATCTGCAAGGAAGAATGGCAGAGGATCCCCAAATCCAGGTGTGAAAAACTTGTTGCATCATTCCAAAGAAGACTCATGGCTGTACTAGCTCAAAAGGGTGCTTCTACTCAATACTGAGCAAAGGGTCTGAATACTTATGACCATGTGATATTTCAGTTTTTCTTTTTTAATAAATTTGCAAAAATTTCTACATTTGTTTTTTTCTGTCAAGATGGGGTGCTGAGTGTACATTAATGAGAAATAAAATGAACTTTTTTGATTTTAGCAAATGGCTGCAATGAAACAAAGAGTGAAAAATTTAAAGGGGTCTGAATACTTTCCGTACCCACTGTATATATGCATGTATATATGTATGTATATATGTATGTATGTATATATATATATGTATATATGTATGTATGTATATATATATATGTATATATATATATGTGTGTGTATACAGTTGTGTGAAAAAGTGTTTGCCTCCTTCCTGATTTCTTATTGTTTTGCATGTTTGTCACACTTAAATGTTTCAGATCATCAAACAAATTTAAATATTAGACAAAGATAACACAAGTAAACACAAAATGCAGTTTTTAAATGAAGGTTTTTATTATTAAGGGGGGGAAAAAATCCAAACCTACATGGCCCTGTGTGAAAAAGTGATTCCCCCCCCCTGTTAAAACATAAATTAACTGTGGTTTATCAAAGTAATTGAGATCTATCAGTCTGGAAAAGGTTACAAAGCCATTTCTAAAGCTTTGGGACTCCAGCGAACCACAGTGAGAGCCATTATCCACAAATGGCGAAAACATGGAACAGTGGTGAACCTTCCCAGGAGTGGCCGGCCGACCAAAATTACCCCAAGAGCGCAGCGACGACTCATCCAAGAGGTCACAAAAGATCCCAGAACAACATCCAAAGAACTGCAGGCCTCACTTGCCTCAATTAAGGTCAGTGTTCATGACTCCACCATAAGAAAGAGACTGGGCAAAAATGGCCTGCATGGCAGAGTTCCAAGACGAAAACCACTGCTGAGCAAAAAGAACATAAAGGCTCGTCTCAGTTTTGCCAGAAAACATCTTGATGATCCCCAAGACTTTTGGGAAAATACTCTGTGGACTGACGAGACAAAAGTTGAACTTTTTGGAAGGTGTATGTCCCATTACTTCTGGCGTAAAAGTAACACGGCATTTCAGAAAAGGAACATCATACCAACAGTAAAATATGGTGGTGGTAGTGTGATGGTCTGGGGCTGTTTTGCTGCTTCAGGACCTGGAAGACTTGCTGTGGTAAATGGAACCATGAATTCTGCTGTCGACCAAAAAATCCTGAAGGAGAATGTCCGGCCATCTGTTCGTGACCTCAAGCTGAAGCGCACTTGGGTTCTGCAGCAGGACAATGATCCAAAACACACCAGCAAGTCCACCTCTGAATGGCTTAAGAAAAACAAAATGAAGACTTTGGAGTGGCCTAGTCAAAGTCCCGACCTGAATCCAATTGAGATGCTGTGGCATGACCTTAAAAAGGCGGTTCATGCTCGAAAACCCTCCAATGTGGCTGAATTACAACAATTCTGCAAAGATGAGTGGGCCAAAATTCCTCTACAGCGCTGTAAAAGACTCATTGCCAGTTATCGCAAACGCTTGATTGCAGTTGTTGCTGCTAAGGGTGGCCCAACCAGTTATTGGGTTTAGGGGGCAATCACTTTTTCACACAGGGCCATGTAGGTTTGGATTTTTTTTCCCCCTTAATAATAAAAACCTTCATTTAAAAACTGCATTTTGTGTTTACTTGTGTTATCTTTGTCTAATATTTAAATTTGTTTGATGATCTGAAACATTTAAATGTGACAAACATGCAAAAAAATAAGAAATCAGGAAGGGGGCAAACACTTTTTCACACAACTGTATATGTATATGTTTATATATGTATATATGTATGTGTGTGTGTGTATATATATATATATGTATGTATATGTTTATATATGTATATATGTATATAAACCAGAGCCAACGTACAGTGCAGAAACAAACGAATGCAGTAAGTGCCACAAACTAATATGAATACAATAAGTGCAATAAGCTAGTATGAATACAATAGATGCTAAATAAGTGCTAAGTGGAAGGCTCAGGGTGGGCCTTCTTGAAGAGGTGAGTTTTCAGCCTGCGCCGAAAGATGGGCATTGACTCCGCTGTCCTGACGTCAGTGGGGAGTTCATTCCACCACTGTGGGGCCAGGACAGAAAACAGCCGCGACCGGGTCGATCGGCCGTAGGGACCTCTGAGCGCCGGGGCAAACAGTCGCCCCGAGGCAGCAGAGCAAAGTGGTCGGGCGGGGGTGTAGGGCTTGACCATGGCCTGGAGATAGGAAGGAGCTGTTCCTTTCACTGCCCTGTAGGCTAGCACCAGAGTCTTAAACTGGATGCGAGATCTTACAGGTAGCCAGTGTAGAGAACTGAGAAGGGAAGTTGTGTGGGAGAACTTGGGGCGATTGAACACCAGGCGAGCTGCAGCTTTCTGGACAAGCTCCAGAGGTCTGATGGCCGACGCCGGGGCTCCGGCAAGTAGTGAGTTGCAGTAGTCCAGGCGGGAGATGACAAGAGCCTGGATTAGCACCTGCGCCATCTCATCAGTGAGGAAGGGGCGAATCCTCCTGATGTTGTAGAGCAGGAATCTGCAGGAGCGTGTAACCGATGCAATGTTTGCTGAGAATGACAGTTGGTCACCCAGGGTCACACCCAGGTTTTTTGCAGTCCGAGTTGGTGTCACCACGGTATCGTCAATGGTGATGGACAGGTCTCGGTGTGGGCAACCCTTCCCCAGGAGGAACAGTAGCTCGGTTTTGTCCAGGTTGAGCTTGAGGTGGTGTGTCGTTATCCACTTCGAGATGTCAGCCAAGCACGCAGCGATGCGTGCCTCCACTTGAGTGTCACCAGAGGGAAATGACAAGACCAGCTGGGTGTCATCGGCATAACAATGGTAAGAGAAGTCATGCGAGCGAATAACAGAACCCAGAGATGTTGTGTAGAGCGAGAAGAGAAGGGGGCCCAGGACTGAACTTTGTGGAACCCCCGTAGTCGGCATGCGTGGTTCCGACACGGCCCCCCTCCATGTCACCTGGTAGGATTGACCTGTCAGGTAGGATGCAAACAGGGAGAGTGCTGAGCCTGAGACACCCATCCCCTCGAGGGTGGAGAGGAGGATCTGGTGGTTCACCGTGTCAAATGCCGCAGACATGTCCAGGAGAATCAGGACAGAGGAGAGAGAGTTAGCTCTCGCTGCGTGAAGTGACTCAGTCACCGCAAGGAGGGCTGTCTCAGTCGAGTGATCCACTTTGAACCCGGACTGGTTGGGGTCCAAGAGGTTGTTTTGGTGGAGATAGGAAGACAGTTGAGTAAAGACAGCACGTTCAAGTGTTTTGGACAGAAAGGGTAGAAGAGAAACCGGTCTGAAGTTCTTGACATCAGAGGGGTCAAGTGATGGTTTTTTCAGAAGGGGGGTGACTCTAGCAGTCTTGAAAGCCGTGGGAAAGCATCCTGAAACGAGGGATTTCTTGATGAGGTGGGTGAGGAAAGGAAGGAGTTCAATCGCAATAGACTGAAGAAGAGGGGATGGGATCGGGTCAAGGGAGCACGTGGTGGGGCGGTTAGATGTAACAAGGTTTAGGACCTCGTTAGGGGAGAGGGGAGCAAGATGGGGTAAGATGGGGCGTGGAGAGGGGAGGGAGAGCTGTGGGGGAAGAGCTGGAGAGGGTAGAGCTGGAGAGGGTGGACAGGGACCGGGGGGGATGAGAGAAGGAGGACCTGATATCGTTTACCTTCTTGTCAAAAAACTTGGTGAAATCGTAAGGGAGGAAGTAGGAGGAGGGGGTGGGGGTTGGAGGAGTGAAGAGAAAGTTTCAAAGAGTTTTTAGGATTGGAAGCAGAGGTTAGGATTTTGGAGCGGAAGAACGCAACTTTAGCAGTAAGAGCGGTGGAAAAAGTGGAAAGAAGAGCTTGGAAGTTAAGAAGGTCCCCTGGGAGTTTGCCTTTTCTCCATTTTCGCTCAGCCTCTCTTAGGCTCCGTCTGTCAGTACGCACCGAGTCCGACAGCCATGGGGCAGGTGGGGTTGGCCATGCAGGCCTGGAGGTGAAGGGACAGAGGTTGTCCAAAGAAGAGGAAAGGGTGGAGGGGAGAAGGTCAGTAGCAGTATCAGGGGATAGGAGAGAGAAGGATTCTGGGTCAGGGAGAGCAGAGGTAACAGAAGAGGAAAGATCAGCCGGGGAGAGGGAGCGGAGATGACTACGGGTAGAAACCATGTGGGTAGGTGGAGGAAGTACGGGGGGAGAGCAGAGGGAGAGGGAGTAAGACATGAAATAGTGGTCAGAGAGCTGGAGGGGAGTGACGGAGAGGTTAGCAGTAGAACAGTGTCTAGTGAAGATAAGATCTAGCTGGTTGCCGGCCTTGTGGGTAGGAGGAGAAGAGGAGTGGTGACGGTCAAAGGAGGAGAGGAAGGAAAGAAGAGGTTCTAATTTATCAGTCTGGATGTTAAAGTCGCCGAGCAGGATGAGTGCTGAGCCATCGTCATGGAAGTGCGAGACTAACGTGTCGAGATCTTCCAAGAACTCACCAAGAGGCCCTGGTGGGCGATACACAACAGCAATGGTGAGCTTGACTGGATAAGTGACAGTAACCGCATGAAATTCGAAAGAGGACGGGGAGAACTGAGGAACCGAGACAAGAGTGTATTTCCATTTTGGGGAGAGTAGCAGGCCAGTACCACCACCCCGCCTCGCAGCTCTGGGAGTGTGAGAGAAAGAGTACACTTCTGACAGAGCTGCAAGTGTAGTGGTATTTTCTGGCGTGATCCAGGTCTCAGTTAGAGCAAGAAAGCTGAGGGAGAGCAAGGAAGCGTAGCCTGAGATGAACTCAGCTTTCGGCACTGCCGACTGCCAATTCCAGAGCCCCCCCGCCACCACTCGCTCAACATGAGCTGAGACAGTAGTATATGTGTGTATGCGCGTATGTACATGTATATATGTGTATGTACATGTGTATGTGTATATATGTGTGTGTATGCATGTATGTATATTGAATGTATCAATTGTATGGTGTCATTTGAATTCAGAGAATTCACTATCCATTCCATATAATTTAAATGCTGAATTGTTGTGTAACTTTTTTGTATTTTGTCTGTTTCTTTTTAGTTTTCCCAAGGAGGTGCGGTCCGGGCTGTTGGAGGTTGTCTCTCCTTCTCAGTATTACTACCCCAACTTTACCAGCCTCAGAGAGACTTTTGGAGACTCAAAGGACAGAGTCAAGTACATTTACCATTTCTGTTACTATTCAATTGAAATAAGTGCTTGTACTAAAGGGATTTCTTAAGTGGGATCGGTATGATGTACTTATCCTCAATCAGTGTAATACCTACAGTAGATAGCGGTCGGCACACCCCCAGGAGAAACAGACAGGAGTACCAGCACAGTAGCAAAACAATGTACTACTGTGGACGTGGGCAGCAACGAAACATATTTTAGTCACCTAAAAAACTCAAAACCAGTTCAAGTGTACGCTATATTTAGAATATTTCATCATCATTGCCCTTTATGCCTCCTGGCATGTAGGGTAGCAACAAAAGTCTTCCACTCCCGTCTGTCCTGGGCAAGTTGCTGGATGGTTTAGGTTTAGGCTCTGCATCTCCTTCTCCACAGTTCTTCTCCATGTGTTTCTTGGTCGGCCTCTTTTTCTTTTCTCTTCTGGTGTCCAATGTAAGGCTGTTCTCGCAATATCAGCAGGGTCTTTTCTCAACACATGTCCTATCCATCTCCATCTTCTGGCCAGAAAATGGGAAGTATTCGTCTTAAACTCTTGGTATTTCTCTGTTGAGATCTTCTTGCATTTTTCTCCAGCATTCAGAACCATACAATAGGGTGGATAAAACACAGATCTGATACAATTTAAGTTTGCTCTTGATGGTGTACTGCTGTACACCTCCATATGTTATTCAGTACTTTGAAAGCCTTCCTTGCCTTATTAAGACGATTCTTTATGTCTTTATCTGTGCCCCCATCGTGTCTGACAGTGCTGCCCAAAAATGTGAACTCGTCAATTTTAACCTGAATTGGTGAGGGATTTGGAATGTTCAGAGTCATCACTTCTGTTTTCTTTTTGCTGATCTTCAGGCCAATCTTCTGACCAAAATCACTGAGGCGGGATGTTTTCTCTTGCATGTGCCGATGAGTATGTGAAAGAAGAGAAAGATCATCTGCATAGTCTAGGTCAGGGGTCTTCAACGTTTTTAGACCAAGGACCCCCAAACGCGTTATTATCACGTTAACGCATTCATTAATTAACGCCGACAATTATATTCTCGCGCGTTAATGCAGTTTTTTTTTTTATTATTATTTAGCGGACATTTTTAACACAAGAACCGGGCTCGTGCGCGCGATCGTCTCGTTACAGGACCGTGACAATATCAAAATACATATTGTCATGTTTTTAAATAAACATATAAGCACGAGAGAACAAACTGCAACTCTTTATTAGCATAACTTCCTCATGCATGTTACTGCCATGGTACAGACCCCCTCCAGGTTCCCTTGCTTCACCTACATTCCCCTGGGTCCTAAGTCCCTCCAGGTACAGTTTCTTCACCCTCTATGTACCAACGTACATTTATAACAAATACCACACAAATTACAGTAATCAGCGTTGCATATGTGTCTGACCAAAATAACAAAAAAAGCAATGATTCATTTAAATTATTTTTTTCGAGTTTTTAAAGTGTTTTTGTTTGTAATATGCATAATAAGCATATCATTTAGTTATCGCTACTGAGAATTTAACAAACATAAAAAACGTGACGTAGATAGGTTTGCAGTTTTCAAGGTGTATATTTCAAATTGCATCTCTTACACACATAAAGATAAAGTTGTGAACACCGGCTGAATATCTATTATCAGAATCATTATAACTGCTACTGTGTAAAGGGAATACTGCTGTTAAAAAGCACCTTATTTGTTTAAAGTGTTTGCAAACCAAATGTTATTGCACTTTTGTAAAGCAGTACTTTTAAAATAAAAGTGCGCAATACACTACTTTTGAATTCATTATTGAACTTTGCGCATAACAATGCGATTAATCGCAAAACAATCATGCGATTAATCGTTGCCCAGCACTAATGTGTATATATATATATATATATTCACAGATAAGAAAATGAGCACTAGTAGGTACATTTGATTATAACTCACCTGTCTGGTTAGTCAAGGACTCAATAACTCAACAAATTCATGTTTTTGTATGAATCTTTTCTGTTCTTAGATGGCGAACAAAGCAGAATCTGGACTTCAGCTTCCTCATGCTTTATGCTCAGGACAAAGGAACATACTATGTTCAGGTAGGGGTCAAAGGTCAGATAGCTGTAGATATACGCATTTCCCTTATATGTGTCTAGGCTGTGTGATGTATGTTGAATGTGTAGAATTTGAATGGCCCACCTAGATAGTGTGGAAACACAGCACAAAGTGCAGCCTAGATGAATGTTTCTCGATGTTCAAAGAGAGAAATAAGTACTCTGATGAGAATTAAACATATTTGATGTATTTAACCGTAGCCAATTATCTTAAAAGCATCTGTTGTCACAGTGTTATAGATCCTTAATAGGAAAATTCCTCAGAGGACAAAAAGGGATGCATTTTACATTTCTAGCAACAGCTGTTAGTTTGCAATAAACAGTAGCACAGCTAGGCAGTTTTAATGAGCAGCCATACACACCATGTTCAAACAGGCTCAGGAAAGACAGATGCAAACAAAACCTCAAACTGAAGCAGAGTAAGACATCACACCCACCCACCCTCTTTGACTGAGTGCAGAGTGAAACCACAATAAAAGGGCACTGGCACCAAAGATGAAGCTAAAATCACAGAAATGGGGAAGTGTGGCAATATACTGTACTTTCAAGTGAAGTTCTATGCTTGTCCCCCTAACCGAGAGTGATTTGACTGTTTGGTTGTTTCAGGCTTGAAATAATTGTTAAGGATTTTTGTAATGGAATAGTCACAATAACACTTACCAACAGAAATTAGTTTTGAAGATGGGTTTTTGTGTTTCTCCAGTTAGAGGATGATGTCGTTGCAAAGGCAGGCTACTTCAATGACATGAAGACCTTTGCCACCCAGGAGTATTCAAAGCAATGGCTCTACCTGGAGTTCTCCCAGCTTGGATTCATAGGTGTGTTTGTGTGTGTGTGTATAAAGTACACATATCGAGCCTTTGTTTTTATTTTTAGTGTATACTGACATTTAAAATCTGTGGGTATGTGTGTAATCCTCCAGGCAAGATGTTTCGAGCCCGTGACCTCCCGATGATTGCAGAGTTTTTCTTGATGTTCCACAGAGACAAACCCATCGACTGGCTGTTGGATCACATTCTGTGGGTGAAAGTTTGTAACCCAGAGAAAGACGCGGTAAGTCAGTTGTGCCAAGAGGTGGAGCAAAATAGTAATAATGTAGCACATAAAGCATGAACTGACATTATTATTATTTAAGATTCAAGACAACCATAGCAATATCTGAGAGAGCAATTAATTTGGCAACATGAAAAAACCAAGACCCAAATGAATGATCTGCAATACTCTGAATGGAAAATTAGAGCACCAGCAAGGAAATAGAAACAACTAAAATAAAACAAGAACAATAAACTACATGACATATGCTAAAGTGCATCCTTCTGAAAGTGGCCCTTAAGCTTAATGTACATGATAAAAGCCATTTGCAGCTGGAAAGAAATATGTAACTATACTATTTATTAAACTCAGTATTGTACATCATAATAGGATTGATTAAAAATGACCTTGCACGGCAGCTGGATTTCAAGATCACATAAGAATCGCTGATCACATATCACACGAAAATATAGGCTTTAAGTAATGCGTTTATGTCCGGCAAGCGAGTGCAAGGACCAATCAACGGCCTGTGAGGACTTACTGACTAATGACTTAATGGAGTGCTAAGGTGTGTGTGTGACGAGACGGAGAGGTGACGGTTTGTTCTAATCAACAATGATGGCTCCTGAAGAGTTAGCGTAGATGCTACAATACTATCAGTTAAATCAGAACTGGAGAGTGTGTCTACATTAAAAGAAGAGAAAAGAACGGCACCAAAGGCTTTTCTCGAAGGCAAAAATGTTTTCGCTTTCTCCCCACTTGCCTTGGCAAGAGTTTGATTGACAGATGAATCATCCAACTTCAATCATCATCAGCTGCCAAGTATTTTTTTTCAAAAGTGCCTGCCCTATTCAGGTATGTCGTTCAGCGAGCTATTATTAGCACTGAGGCAAAGAGAGATGTGGGTTAGAGCCTGCATATTTACACATCTAACTTGATGAATTAAAGGTTTATTTCAACCAAACCAGAGTTGTTAATTGTTGGAAGTGGGAAAACTAGGCTAACCAATATGTTTTTTATTAATTTGAATGAATTTACAATTGGTGAGGTAAAATTACTGTGTTTTTTAATGAAGTCTGAGAGGCTTGAGGACTGCATAGCAGCTGTAAAACTGTTAATTGTTCCACAGAAAGTGGTATTTTAACCGTCTTTTGACAGAAAGTAGAATTTGAGCAGATTTCTTTAACTTTTAAAACTGCAAGTCGTAGAGTAAGTAGTATCTGGGCGGAATGAACGACAGATGAATCATCCAACTTCATTTTTAAAAGTATAAATGGTAGAAAAAACAAGAAAAGTATTAGCAGAGATATCCTTAAAGAGATGAATCTTTTGCCATTTGGGTGTACAGAAGTAGTTAGAGTCCAGAAGAAAGATTAAAAGTTGAAATTGAAGACGTTGAATAATGACTTGAATCTCAATAGGGTAAATGCCGCCGAATCAGCATTCACACTAATAAAGATCAACAACAGTATACAACATTGTTGGAACAATAAAGCTATTTTATTATTGGTAATTTAAACTATCTTTAGCTTTGCTGGTTTGCTGGTTAGTTATGCTGGTGCTGGTGCTCTAGTGCGACATCTATTGGTTCTCAATGTCGAACATAGAACCTTTTCAAATCCACATTTCATAAACAGTTAGTTCCTCAATCACATTATGTTGCTTAATAGTTATTATACAGAAACGTCTCTGAAAAAGGTCTTCACAGAACTAGAGCAGGTTGTTCAGTGGTAAATACTTCAGGAGTGTAGCTGATAATGACAGTGAGTTTATGACAGTGCTGTTGTGTTGTCTTATCCAGAAAAACTGTAATGAACAGAAGGCTTTGCAGAAGCGGAGGTACAAGCCTTCCCTCTTTCAGCATGTAGGCCTCCACTCCTCTCTACCTGGGAAATTACAGCATCTGAAGGTGAGTGCCCCTCTCATTTAAAAAATAATTTCAACCGCTCTGAAGTCTGTAAATCATCAAAAACTCTAAATGTTATCCTTTTACTTTGTTATAGTCAATATTTGTATTGATTAAATTAAATCTTATTATTATTAGTTTTTATATTGTATTACATGCTGCCTAGAGCTCATAATTCATCTCTAATATCCATTTATGTTGTTGTGAAAACATCTTCAAATAACTATTCAAGTTTCTCACCAACACTACATTTTTCGAGATTACATTTGAACACATCATAAGGTTATGATTTACGTTCTGATTTGCCCCAATACTAATTTTCACTGAACAGAGCCTGAACGCATCATAATGTAACTGAATGGAACCTTCATCCGTTAGCCGTTAGCGATGCTGCCGATTTAAACACGGATTGGTTGTTTACAATATAACGTCAGAGAACGGCGACTAGAAAAGCATAAATGATGTCCTGATCACTTATTTTACTGAACATTGGCGAATAACGATCGTCAGTCAAACTTTATTTCACACTGTGATGGTTAACGTTAAACTGTGTGATTTAATCCATGGCTCACATGCATGCCGAAGCACGAGAGGGGATTCTCATGGATCACGGAGTGACAATGGTCAGATACATCAATACCCTTCACGGTTTGACACGCATATGAACCGTGATTAATTACACATTTTATCCATTGTTTTCCTGCTGATCATTATCTGCTGCAATCGGGAGATTGGCTTATTGCTTTCACATGGCCGATCTCTAATAAAACTACATTGTTAACAACAAATCTGTGTTGAAATCGTCAGGAGGAGAGCTAGTAACGTTGGCAGCACCGGAGCTAACAGCTAACTTATGCAAGTTCCATTGAGTAAATTGAGGTTACACTATGATGCATTATGTTGATCAGGCTTCATTTTTTTTTGTATTCGGCAAAGCTAAATTACATTATTATGATATGTTCAACTTAATCTTGTAAAATGAAGTTTTTGTTTAAAGAAGTGGAGGATATTAGTGTTTCACTTCCTAATGCTGTGTACACACTAGGAGCAACAAAGCAACAGTCTACAAGTAATTTTAGAGGTAGCCGGTGACGTGAAACTACAAACTGATGCACAACACTTGTGGTGGCCCGTTCTTTGTTCTTCTTCCTAATTACTGGGCCACGTTACGGGGCTCCGTCCTGACTCACACATTAAACAGTCCAAATAACAACTCTTGCAGACGCTGATTCATTTGGCGTCACTTGATTGATTTATTTTCTCTTTCGACAATTTAACAGCAAAATATAATCAGTTTAACGTGAGGTCAAAGACTGTTCCGATGCCCCGTTCTACACAAAGGAAAAACCAACTCGAGACTCTTTCCCACCCCTTCCTCTTATACCAGCTGATCCTCATCTGATTAATCACAAAAGTTCCTAAAGAAAAATAATTATACGGAATGCAAAACCTTCATTTATAAATTAAAGGAATGTGATTAGGTCATACAAATATATTAGCGAAATTATGATTTGTAATCAAAACTAAAAATATGGCTCTAACAACACTTGTTGCTGCATGACGGGTGTGACCTTCTAGTCCTGGTCTCAACTTTTATTAGTGCTCCGATGATGCAGTAAAGCGTCAAACAATCATGTGTTTTTGTTTCAACCTGTTCCATCCAAAGAAATGCCATTAGTCAGTTCCCAGTGCTATTTAAAAACATAGCCATGTCAACAAGCGCTTGAGCAACATTTTTGCGACTCGCCAAGAATGTAGCTGCCATACTTGGCAGTGTTGTTGCTTTTGTCACTCGTGTGAACGCTGCATAACACTAGCTCTCAGCAGCTTATAATACATAATTAAACTACAAATGCCAAGATTTTCTTTTATGAATAAAAATACAATCTTCTATTTTCCTATCATTTGAATTGTGTTTGTGTTTGTTTAACCACTATAAATGACTGTGACAAAGAAAAAGGATAACATTTACATTTTTTGACGGCCTTTTTTTGACGGCCTTTTTTATTTTTTTTATCCTTTTTCTTTGTCACATTGACTTCGGGTGTGGTTGAAATTCATTTTCCGAATAGTGTATACCATTGTATACCAGCTACTATAACAAAACAAAACAACAAAAACGATCTGTTACTACCGATATGGCTTATCGACGATGTTGCTGGTTAATATAGTACATGAAGATATTACACAGCTCAAATTGAAAATATTCAGGTTTGCCTGAAAAAAAAAGCACTTTTATTGATATTATGTTTTTGAAATAATGCAGCTGAGAGCCTAAAAACTCTCCCAAATCATAGCACAACCGATCAGTAGTCCTAGAATAACGTTTGGCTGTGATAAAGTGAAGAATAAAAGGCTTTTAGTACTGAGAGGTCACGCGAGGTCGTCATTTTGGAACCAGCTGTTGCAGCTCTTACATTGTACTTTTATATACTATATAACTATATATTTCACTTTTTTATCACTTATATTATTCAATACATCCAAATACAGCCGTTTGGCATCATTTTGAGAGCCAGGGTCCTCTCAGAGCCTGTTTCTGGCTCTCATCCATGGGATTTTCTCAGTTGCTGTGTGTGTATGGGGCTCTAGGTCAGCCTATCATCGGTCGATTTCAGTCAATGAGCCCGCCTTCGACGCGTCAGAGTCTCAGGAAGGCGGGCGTTGAAGCCGGGTGTTGATTGACAGAATTTTCAGCGAGTAAAGATGCAAAGAGTGCCGTGCATCCCCGAGCGTAAAATTCCATTCGCCAAAGGTCTGACCACACACCCACGGGTCCAGCACGTTGGATTGACCCCCCCTTCTACAGGAAACAGATGAGAAACAGACAGGATGCAGTTGCAAACAATGATTCTAGCTTTGAACCGGATCATTTTCGCCGTTATTTTTCTGATTCTTCATAAAAGGTAAGCAAATACCAACGTTTTTTTCCGGTGAAGGGAACTGTTGTGTTGCCGTTGTTGGCTCACAGCTTTGTAGTGGTTTCACAGAGAGAAAAACCGAAGGCATTTATGCGTCGAATGCTAATGCTAGGCGATGTATTGATTAGCAGTGTAGCAGTTAGCATGGTGTTCAAATATCGAAGCGCAGTAAATATAACGCCGATTCTTGCCCAGGAATTCGTGGTTTTATGCCACATTTTCTAGTTGCTTATATTAGTAATGTATAGTTGTGTTTGGAGTGTGTAAAAAGTGACTTATATGATAGTGTTGCCCATACGTTGCTGTTTAATCCGGTATATAAAATGTACACATGTACAATATTCGCTATCAATATGGGCCTTTTTCGGACGATATTTGCTACCCCCCCTAAGCCCGAGAGCCCCCACATTTGGGGGCGTCGTGTGCAAGAGGTAGCAAAATATTAAGCATGTTTTGAATTCGGGGAATTATTACATCTCTCTTTTTTAAATAAATTTAGATTGTTTGCAGAGATGAAATACAATGCTTTTCAAAATGTGGGGCAAAATAAGAAAACTACCTTAACTTAGGTGCACCCAAAAATGATATATACTTTATATGGAACAGGATGTGTGTCATGGAGAAATTGCCCTTTTGTAATGTCTTCACGTCGATGCTCCAACAGCACTGTTCCCAGCCTTGTTTTGGCCCCACTTTTTTTCAATAAATGCAATGCATAATGTTGGCAGATATCAGGTTTTGGCATCTTACCTGGGACCGGGGACACAGGTGGTGGAGTGGTTACCTCCGCAGATGATGTTGGGCCGGGGCTTGGTGTAAGGGACCACCAGCCTTCGACTTGACGAAAGAAAATTTTATTCAAGAAAATTCAGGAGTTTATTTTATTTTGAATTACCTGTATGTTTTAAGGTTGGCATTTCGTTAGGAGTACATGGCGCGCACATGCCGTGTTTCTTTTTCGGGTGTAGTAGTAGGGAAAAAAATAATGCTACACACTCACACACACACACAGACCTGTTAAAATGTATATATTTAGTTGCACTTGACAGATATTTGGTCACATCTCTGGATTATTGTAAAACATGTAATATTAAATATCTGTAAAAGATATTGGCCAGTCACATCTGAAGAAATGTTCATTTCTGGCCGAAGCCAAGGTTTCATTTTAACCCCTGTATCTAGCGATACCGATGACGTGCCGATCTTACCGGGCAGCCCTAAACATAACATCTGACCATTGTTGCATGTCATACCCTTCTTATGCCCGTTTCCAGTCTGCCTCTACTCTTTCATCAGTCCAATAAAGATTTTTTTTTTTATAGATGTCTTTAGATATTTTGTCACAGCTCTGCCACCATTATCCTGTTTTTTTTCCATCTCTCACTCACCTAATCAGTTTATTCAGTGCACCTGCCAGTCACACCCACCTCGTCAGCTCATTACTCTCACCTGCTCACTCTGCTGCATCCACTATTTAAACCCCAGTCACACACGTACTCACTGCCAGATAATTTTCATGTCTACCCGCCCGTTTGGCTCGTCCTGTTCCCGGTTTTCTCCGTCTGCCTGCCCTGCCTCGTCCTGCTGGAATCCCCCCCACGTCTCTTGTCTCGTCCGTGGATTCCTTGTTATGTCCCTGTAAGTTTCCTGTTCTGTTTTCACGTTTCATTAAATACCTGCTTCACTCTACTTCTGGTCTGGTCTGCATTTGAGTTCTCCACCACACCCCGTGACAGAATGATCTGGCTAGAAATGGACTCAGCAGACCACCGTTTGGAGTGCCGTCTCCCTGAGTGGTATGATAAGTTTATGGGAACCTGCCTGGCCTTGGGAGGGCCTCGGAGTGTCCAGAAGGCGAACCGTGACCTGATGGACTGTCCTTTCAACCTTCGTAGGAGGCAGAGGCAGAGGAAAGGTCAGACTCCCATCTCCGCCAAGCCGCAGCGGGCTCCAGTTCCAGCCGCCGCCATCTCCGAGCCGCAGCGGGCTCCAGTTCCAGCCGTCTCCGAGCCGCGGCGGGCTCCAGTTCCAGCCGCCGCCGTCTCCGAGCCGCAGCGGGCTCCAGTTCCAGCCGCCGCCGTATCCGAGCCGCAGCGGGCTCCAGTTCCAGCCGCCGCCGTCTCCGAGCCGCAGCGGGTTCCAGTTCCGTGCACTGTCTCCGTGGGGCCACAGATGACTTCAGCTCCCCGTGTCCGGTCAGTGGTTTGCCCGACTCCGTATCAAGCTGCCGCCTCAGCGCCGCAGCTGTCCCCGGACCCGGCCGGCGCCGCCTCAGCGCCGCAGCTATCCCCGGACCCGGCCGCCGCCTCAGCGCCGCAGCTATCGCCGAACCCGGCCGCCGCCGCATCGACTTCCAGTTCCTGCCGTTGCCGTCTCCGAGCCGCTTCGACTTCCAGTTACTGCCATTGCCGCCTCCTAGCCGCAGCGGGTTCCAGCTGTTGCCGCCTCCGAGCCGCATCAACCTCAATTTTCTGCCGCACGTGCCGCATCGACTTCCAGTTCCTGCCGTTGCCGCCTCCGAGCTGCTTCGACATCCAGTTCCTGCCGCTGCCGCCTCCGAGCTGCATCTCTCGTTTGAATCCTGTTCCCCGGAGCCCCGTCTCCGAGAGTTAGAGTTCAGTTCCCCTCTTGAGCTCCAGTCTCTGGAGTTCCGTTCCCACGACACCCGGTGTCTAGAGTTCCGTTCCCACGACACCCGCTCTCTGGAGTTCCATTTCTACGACACCCGGTCTCTGGAGTTCCGTTCCCCCGACACCCGGTCTCTAGAGTTCCGTTCCCCCGATCTCCAGTCTCTAGAGTTCCGTTCCCCCGATCTCCAGTCTCTAGAGTTCCGTTCCCACGACACCCGGTCTCTAGAGTTCCGTCCTCCCGACACCCGGTCTCCAGAGTCCCGCAGTCTGTTTCGGAGTTCTAACCCTCCTCCTGGCCACCGTGATATATTTATAGATGTGTGTGTGTGTGTTTGTGCCTGTGTTTGTGCTTACATGTATGTGTAACTGTCCTTCCACCCCTCCAGGATAAGGACTTTGGGAAGCAAAGTTTGTTCCAGGCTCACAATAACCCAGCTGCAGAACTGAGTAGCAGCCTGAAACATTACCAGCAACACAGTCTGGACAAGGCTTACAAAGGAGAGGACTTCTTCTGGGCAATAACACCAGTTCAGGATGACTACATCCTCTTCAACTTTAACCAGCCAATCCACATTTCCAGGTCAGTCTGGCTTTTCATTTATTTATTTATTTTCATTTACACACTTTATTTAAGTTAAACTCATTTCACGCTTCATCGGCCCTTGATGGTCTTGCGCTGCCAGACAGCACCCCAGCCCAATAGAGAGGTGTCTGTCTCCACGACCTCTCGGCGGAAACCCCTTGGTAAGATATAGTGTTCTCCTCCAAGGCTTCTATGTCTGGCAACAAAAGCTGGACAGCCACTTGGTATCCACATGGAGCCCGTTGACCCAGATTTCAAGGGGACGGGAAGAAATAAGACCCAGAGGGTTGACCATGGACTCTGCTGTCAGCATGCCCAGTAGGGGGAGAAAGAGGCAGTGTTCCAAAGCCCTGCCCCAATGTATGCAACCTATAAGTTGCTGAATAGCCTACGCTCTCTTCTGGGAAAGGAAGTCTCCCTTTGACTGTAAGTTGAGTATCATGCCCAGGTAACCTACCCTCTGACTGGGTGTCAGAATGCTCTTTGAGTGGTTCACCGTAAGGCCCAGTTGGCTCACATGACCAAGGAGCATAGCTGTATCTCTGACTGACTCCTGCGCAGTTGGAGAAATTATTAGCCAGTCGTCCAGGTATGGTAAGATTGTCAAAATTCTGGCTTGCATGGTAGAAAGGGCGGGTGCCACGTACCTTGTAAAGTGGGCCAGTGAGAGACCAAATAGTGTCTCCAAAAATTCTAAACAAAAGCTATCATATGGTTGCAGCTTTACACTAAAGCACTGCCTGATCAACTTAACAAATGTGGCCAGGTTGCATCAATAACCTACAAACTAACTATCTTCTCACCACCCGCAGAGAGCCAAACAGCACAGCAAGAGGCAAAATACACACAAAGCCCTCTCAGGCAAATTTGTGATTTTGGGCTATACAAAAATAAATTGAATTGAATTTAACACATTTTAATTCAGCAATGACTTGGCAAGCCGCCAAGTTACTCACCTGTCCAGCAGTCGTTTAGCATAACAATGTTTTTGATGAAAATTTCAATCCTTTTAAATACATATATTTAAAACAAGAAATATTAGTGTGTACATCAAAATATATTTGGAAATGTTATCTCATTAATATTGAGACTGATCTGTCCCCATAGAGTGTGTGAGTGCTGTTAGAGACGCCTCATTCAGAAGAAAAACTTTGAGAATGTAAACATTGACGTGAAAGATGGGCAGCTCGCCCTGTTACATTCCGATAAATGTTCAAGTCCCAGTTTTCCTTTGTGTCAGTAAGATGTGAAGCATCTGCAGCATTTCTTGACCTTTTGTGTTGGATACAAAACAATAATACAATAAATTGTCCACCAAGGTGGAGATTTGTCTTGGGTTCCTCAAAGACAAGAATCAACAACGTAGCAGATAGGCAGTTACCAAAACAAATACAAATCTATAGACAGGCCATGTTTGTTTATAATGACATCATTTGTCTTTTCGTGATCTGATATTTCACTCAATATCTTTTAATATGGATACATTTAAAGAGTGCTGGAGAGACGAAACACTTTTTTACATCATTTCCATTCAGTCACGTGAGGCTGATCATTCCTGAGTGACGGGTTTGATGAGTTGTATCATTTCAATTTCCCCCGAAACATTGAGCCTGATAAATGTATTCCATTGTTCAAGAAAAAACAATCATAATCTGGGTTATTTAATAATGACGTCAATCAGAATTTCAAACACAAATAATTCAGAAATAAGACAAACGCATTCCGTCGGTAGAAATCGGTCCTGTGCTTATAAACAGGACAGTATAAATACTCAATGCAGTTGAAATAAGATATCTCTGTTCTGTCAGTGATGATTACTGTCTTTAGTACAGTGATCATGTGTGCAGATATAAACTCTGTCAAAAGTCTCTCCAGCTGTTAAAACTGACTGACAGCTGATCCAGTTGTGATCAGTGGCCTCCGTCATCAGAAACAGACGTCGCTTCACTTGACGCAACTGAGGAAAGGACGTCTCATGTCTCTTAAAACATAATTCCTTGTTACTTCTCTCCTCATATGAAAAGAGGCAAGTGAGGGAAACAGGGATGCAATTAGTAGCAATTGAGTAGCCACACCTATATGTGTGTATGTGTGTGGGTTAGGTAAACCGCCGCAGTAAAATACAGAAACTGTTACTTTATCACACAGAAACCCAACTGGTGAACTCGGCTTCGGCAGCTGCTGCACTGGTCTTTTAACTGATAAAGTTGGTCACCAAGCCGTATGGCAGCGGAAATTCCTCGGAAGTTAAGGGAATTTTCTTCCTTACTACCGGCAAATGTTGGTGTGTGACTAGTAAGCAAATTTGTCCTTCCTCTGAAGAATGTGTTTATTCCTTCTGCAAGCAAGTTGTCCACAACAACGTTCCCACGTGCATGCCCCTTCCCACTCGATTCATTATTTCACATTTGCCGGTCGTATGGAAGAACATTCCCTTAACTTCAGAGGAATTCCTGCTGCCATATGGAGGATTTATCGCCGTGCAGCTTGAAGCTCTGTTATACTTTAAAGAGCAGCTTTCTGTGATTACTTTGTGCTTGTGTATTGTGATAATGGATGGATATCGTGGCCTGTGCTCGAATTCATACCTTCACTGTTCAATAGTGTGGAATAGTACTTTGACTATTGACATTGTGAGTGAACACCAATTTTGAGAGTCAATTTATAGTTTGGTTATTGGTCCCTGATCTCAGGGTGGTGCCCCGTTATTATTTGTTTATAATCTTATTGATATTAATAATTTTATTGATGTCAATAATTTAGTTTTTATACTTGCTGATAAACATGCTCCTGCCAGATCCCAACATTTTGGTTCCCCGTGTGAGGCTACGTTAAACCAGCTTTGTTGCCGTATTTATGCACAATAATCCAGAATTATACTAATGAATACATTTTCTTCTGAAAATAGTTTTTGGATAATTCAATTTTTGATTTTTTCAGCTGTGGGTAGAGAGTTGCTTCAGTGTGTTAGTGGTTAGTAGACTTAATTGTTGTCTAAACCCAACAGTTGAGGTTGTAAGACACAGACCGAAGCGTTACACTGTGCACCTGCATTAACTGTTAACACTAACAGTTTTCCTGATCACATCAAGGAATTGGAGCCACTGAGTGTTGCCGTTTACTAGGAAGTAAAATGACCAACCAAGAACCCCGTAGGGCAGGAGCTGAAGCACCCCAGGAGTCAGACAACCCTGCTCTACAATATGCGGTTGCTGGTCTCCTCAATCTCACATTAGAGGATAGATAGTCTTGATAGCTATAATGCTATCTCATGCAATGAGAAAATAAAGGAGTTAGTGGCTTATGTAAATCATCCAACCGGGAAGCCACAACGCATTGTTCCAGACGTCCTTGGAGAAATACTCCTTTATCATCGAAAAACTCAGTTGCAAGCTGTAGAAAATCAGAGGCAGACTGAACAGCTGCAACAAAAAGCTCTGCTCACCCAAAGATAACTTACAGAGCTGCAGCAAAGCTACCACGTTGCACAGCAGGAAAAAATCATCCTGCAACAAGAAGCCCTGGTCGCTCAAACAGAGCTTGACCAGCTGCAGAACAGCTATCAAGGTGTACTGCAGGATCATGCCACTCCAGTCAACTCAAAGACCACTACTAGGTACTTAGCAGCCTCTAGTGGTGCAGTCTTTGATACTATCACCAGGGACAGCTACCGAGCGCCCCTGTCTGCTCGCTCGACCCAGGTGTCTCATTCTCAGATAGTCGAACTACATTACGTTTTGACAGGCGGAGGGGGGACTACTCCCAGACCCCGAGTGGCATAAGTGGTTTCAAACTCGCATCCACAGGTGAGCGATACTTTCCCTTGTAGTTCACGCGTGAACCTGGAACGGACTCCCTTCCCCACACAAAGGGAGGTAAGTCGTCCTCACCACGATGGCAACTTTAACGACTATGGAGATTCAGACGACTCTGACGGTCCAGGCCTTCTCTGCACGCAGAGTTTGCGTACCCGTCAGATTGAGTCCCTCGCGAGTCCTCCCAGCACTTTGATCCAAATAATTGCGAGTCAAGTATCGATGACTACCTTCCGGAGGTTGATCGCTCTCTCCTTGATCTACCTCACCCCTCGTTGCATGAAAAACTACAGCTTATCTGGAAAACCATGGCTAAAAGCGTCCATGAATATCTGGAAACACTACAGCCTGGGATCCATAACCGCTACTCGGCCCTCTGTCAGGCCCTTCGGGAAGAGTACTCTTTGTACACCGACCAAGCCTTCCCCACCCTCGGTAGGGAGTCTGGGCCTTTGCTATTTCGCAATGAAAGCGGGAAGCCCCAAGGGACTACTACAGGCGCTTGAGATCAGCGTACTTCCAGAGATGTAAGACCAAGCTTTTAAGTCCTTGTTCTTGCACAACCTCCACGAGAGCGTGCGATACGATGTCACCATGCACTGCAGAACCAATAACCTCACCATGCAAGAAATAAGGAAATACGCGCAGCTAGCATGGGAGACACGCACACCCACTGCAAAAAGGCATGAGCACAATGCCAGGATCCAGGCTTCTGAAACCACTGACCTAGCACTTGAAGGCAATGAAATGCCTTGTGCTAAAGTAAGTTATAAACATGCTCCTGCCAGATCCCAACAGTGATATTTAGTAAGTATCCCTGTTAGTCAGAACTGGAACCAGACAATGCTGCACGACAAAGAACCAAATGAAGAAGGAAATCCATGGTCTTGGGAGGCAAAGTATAACAGCAATCATTGAGCTGGACTGAAAATTATACCGCAAAGCATTTACAACATACACACATCTTGTATACGCTTTCATTATTAAACTGACAAATAACTGCATGGTATCTTGATTACTGAAATTATAAGGTGACTAAAAATGGCAACAATATTTTCAGTTTCAGCAACCAAAAGCTGATGGCTGGTAACCACTTTTAAAAGTTAGTGCTGAGCCCTGCTCACAGGTTATTTTTCATTACTAAGTGAGCAGAGGCGATACTAGAACGTGGAGTTAAAACACTGCAGACCACTGATTGGTCAAGAGAATTATCAATCGCATGACATGGGACATCCTGCACAATACCACAATTTTAAACAGCCGCTATACCGTAGATAGCGACTCATTTTTTTGTTCACTCAACCAAGAAACCAAAACGGGAAGCTCACAAAACTACAGCATACACTACATACACTATGCATTGACATTGACAAAGTGCAGGCATTCTTTTGTTTGGTTGCCAATGAAAGAATTTAGGGAGTGTCCTGTGAAAGCTGTCACAGCAGTTTCACACTAAATTGGACCACACCCAAGTAGGCTAATTGCATATTAGACACACAGCATTGTAGGCTAAACATTGTCAGATATGCTACAATTACTTCTATCACCAGCAACTCGGCTTTTACAAGTTTTAGTTTTACACAAATACCATCAGACCATATATCACCCGATTAAATGTCAGAAAGGTATGAAAGAGTAGATGCCTCCCATGTCCTATTCTGGACCTAAGTGGTGGACTGACCCACCAACACTGCCACTAGCATGGCTAAAAATTACAGGTGCTCCACATCAGCCCAGCAGCAGCTGATGGCCAACTGTGTGTTTGGCATGTCACGACAGTTTCTGCAACAAGGCAACAAAAGACCCAATTGTCCTTATGTCGTTATAGCTCCATTCTGTATTTAAAGTAGCTACTGTTGCTTCTTGATTAAAAAGAAAAGAACACGCCATAAGCTCTCTTATTCTTGCGTGTCTATCTCTGGTTCAGGGCTGAGTGAAAACAGGATGCGCTGAGGTGTGTATGTACATGTACTTGTTGGAGTGTTGGTATGTGGTGCAGCTTTGTGTGCATCCCTGTCTAGGAGTTCTCCCAGCTTCAACTGCCCCATGACATCTAAGGGTTGTATTGCCATTCACACAGCTGTTAATTCCCGTTATGTAGAACCTCTCCTCCTTAGACCAGGGATTCCCAAAGTGTGGGAAGTGTGGGAACCCCCAGGGGTGCGCGAGAGGAAAAATGTAAAGGGTGGTCTAATGGTGCAGTCCTGTCTCCTAAAAATTACGTTCCCCCAAAACTAAAATGTATTCTCAATTACGTTTGACCATAAACGTATTTTCTCCCTGATTATGTTTGTGTTTGACGTATTACAAATACGTTTCTCATCAACATATCTTTGCCATACTCTAGTCTTTATTATTTTTCTGTGATCTGCCTCACCTCTACCCCCACCACCCACAAGTTGTTGACCCGCAACCTGTTCCGAGGGCTGACAGACCTGACGATGGGGTGCCTCACAGCGGGGGCGGCTGGAGACCTCGCGTCCAGCGCCAACGGGTGAGTGCCCGCCACTCGGAACCATAAAACCAAGTCCCGGATTTCACCCGGGGGACATTCTGGAGGTATTGTGGCCGGGTGATGTGCCTCGTTGCTGGGGAGGTATGAGCCGAGAGTGGCGGGGTGTTATGGAGGTATATTTTATTTATTTGTATCCATCTAACCCTAACCATAACTTCCACTAGGAAGCCACGTCCCCCCCAAACCTATCCCTTAAGAGAGTCACGGTTACTCCCGGATTTTACACGCGGGCCTTTGTGGAGGTATTGTAGCCGCGTAATGTTCCTCGTTGCTCGGCCTGGATGAGCGCGTTTCTGCTGGAGACAGGCGGGGTGTTTTGGTGGTATCTCAGCCGACAACTCGGTGTTGTTCCCGTGCATGGATGAGCGCATTTCTGCCGGAGACAGGCGGCGTGTTGTGGTAGTATTCTGACCGCGTAATAGGGAGAAGGAGAGGCGGTGGTGGAGGGAAAAAAAATATTAAAATGTTAAAATGTTGATTAGAACGTATTTGTAATAAGTCAATGTAATAAGTCAAACACAAATGTAATCGGGGAGAAAATACGTTTTTGGTCAAATGTAATTGAGAATGCATTTTAGTTTTGGGGGAACGTCATTTTTAGGAGACAGGGATGCAGTCGGTGCAGTGAGGTTCTGGCTAACAGCTGTCTGAAGCCCTCTTATTTACTTCGCCACCTGTGTGACGGTTCACGATTTACAGTGTGGGATTAGGAGTAAATCCGAGACTCAGGCGCAGACTAAGACACAAGACACAAGTTGAGGTGAATTACAAGGCTCTTTACTGGGCATCAAGCAAACAAAAATAGAAACCAAAAACAACTCGAATAGGGAGTGAGAAAAATCCAAACTGAAAATAAAAGGCAAAGTCACAAAAGGGCTTGGTCACCAAAAGCACAGACACAAACCGTGGGGCGAGAGGGTCAACACGAGGAAATGACCACAGGAGAGCGAAGAGTCCACGGGAAGGGAAAAGGAACAAAGGATAATCCGGCAACTGGAACAGGGCAAGCAGGGGAGTATAAGTAGGTGAGGGTTGATGAGCAGATTGCCGGCAGGTGAGTAGAGATGACTGGGGTTTGCAAAGGGAAAAGCCAGGGGCAGGTGATTTGGCACAGGTGGAGAGAATAAGCATGATCAGGAGACACACAGACAAACACACACCACACTCACACAATGCAAAACCCAACCGTGACAACCTGAACACCAAGCATGCCAGTGCAAGTCAAAAGCCCCTTACATTTTTTATATCGAAATTGGAGGAGTTACAAAACAGCCCAAAACAACTACAGTCTCATTCATGTGTTGGGGTCTATAAAAAACACACTACGGGCTTCATATCGGGTCAGTTACAGAATAGCAAGAAAGGGGCTACCTCACACAATCGCCGAAGACGTGTGCTTGCCATCTGCCAAAGAGATGGTGGAATGTATGATTGGAGAGAGAGAAGCAAACAAGTTGGACATGATCCCGGTGTCCAACAACACTGTCGCGCCGCATCGATGCTTTGTCCGAAGACATCCTGGCTACATTAGTCGGTCGCGTGAAGAAGAGTGAGTTTTACTCTCTGCAAGTAGACGAGCCTACAGATCTGGCCAATCTGGCCAATCTTCTGGTGTACGTCCGTTACCTTTTCGAAGGCACGGTGCAGGAAGTTTTGTCTTTTTTGTGTTTTTTATCTCGTAAACAAACGCCACGTGCAAACTGTTCTCTCATTGGTCCGATTTTTATGCAGCTATAAATAGGCTCTGTTGCTTTTTGTTTAAGGTGTGGGGGATTGGGGGTGCGTGAACCCGGTCGGTATGTAGAAGGGGGTGCGTGGCCTAAAAAGTTTGGGAACCGCTGCCTTAGACCAACACACTTAAGTATGTCAGAATTACAATTTTGTAGTCTTTGGATAAAGCAATGCCATTCATAAATATAAAACCTGTTGTGGAATATTTCTTATGACTAGTCGGGAGAAGAAAGTGATGGTTTTCTATCAATATAAAGTAAACAGAGTTTTGATGAACGATCAAGGTTTGTAAAGTCAATTTATTTGCTTGCAAGCAAAGAGAACAGTCTCAGACACATTGCAGTGATCTGTAAGAGTGATCTACCTAACAGTCACAATGCATGGACATTTATGCTCAGACAGCTTCCTGTTATCTGCTTAGCTAACAAGAATACACAAAGAACACAATAAAAGGCAGGTCATCCTTCGAGCCTTAGTATACTTCATTTAAGACAGTCAGGAAGATGCTTTATCTCCTGTTTGCAAATCCCTTTGTTCACAGTTTGCCTTACAATAAACCGTTTAAACTCACAGCAGATGCTTCCTTTGAAGCCACTGTGACATTGTTAAAATGACCATTGCAGAGACAGAATAGACATTCTTTACCCTCACACATCATATATGCATGCAAAGGTTTACGCCTTTACAACTTCAGATAATGCGTCAGCAAAGGAAGTTAAAAGTTTTTCAAACAGAGGATCTCTGTTAGTCAAGGCCTCTCTGTGTCTCTGTCTTACGAAGAAGAAAGAAACAGTGCACAATGATAACAGATAACAAGACACCTGGATACTAAACTAATTAAAGTCATCTACTGAAACTACAGTTTGGTGTCTGCACTTTTAGGACTTACATTCTTTAAACCTTCACATGAGACTATGACATATTTTCCCATTACATTCCACTCTTTTGATTATACAGTAATCACACAATATAGTAAAAATATGTTATAAGACATTTCAATAACACCAGAAGTATTACCCCAAAATATGATTTTAAAATACATCATCATGTGAGATGTCTGAAGAAAAACTGTTTTTGTGAGATAAAGGATCTCTGGTTGTTTGAAGCCAGCAATACAATTCAATAAACACAAAAGAATAAAAAGATAAAAAACAAAAACAAAAAAAACTGTCTTTAGACCTGAGCATCAAAATCATCATAATACAGAAATAAAATGAAAACGAAACAAGCTATATTATAGCTATATGAATATAGCTATAATGAAAAAAAATGTGTTTTTCGTCCTTTTGTAGAGGACCTAACCGTGCTCCTTTTCTTGTGTTTGTTGGCATAAACACGTCGAGAGGGGCTCTTCCAGCCGTCTTTCTTGCGTGGCATCAGCGTTGGGACAGTTAACACAGATCACGCAAGCGTCTGTTGGTCAACTGCCCGTTGTGATTCCGTCCGTGATCACTGCATCTCCTCTGTTGGTGGCTCTGTCTGTCCTTCCTCCCTCGGTGGTGCCTGTTGGCTGACATTTGTTGTAGGTGCGAGCTCACCTGTAGCTTCAGTTGGTGCGTCTCCTGGTTCTGGAACCTTCTTGCAGTGGGACGCGTGGACCCAAGTTGCCCTCTCAGCTACTTTGACAGCCGTCTGAGTGACGAGGAGGACTTGAAATGGACCCAGCCAGCGTCGTGAGTTCCAGTGCTTCCTTCTGAAGTCTTTCACCACCACGAAATCACCAGGTTTCAGCTTGTGGAGAGGTCCTTCAGCTGGCCTCGGGAGAGCGGCAATCACCTGTTGTCTTATGTTAGATAAAGCAGAGGACAATTGTGCACAATATGTTAACATTTCATGTTCACATAAGGCGGTTGAGGGAAGTGGCGCCCCTGGTGCTTCAGTTCCTACATGAGGAGGAAAACCAAACAGTATCTCAAAAGGACTCAGATTGCTTCGTGTTCGTTTTCTCATACTCATGTACATCAGCACTAGAGGCAGGGCTTTTGTCCAAGGCAGACCTGTGTCAGCACAACATTTTGCTAACTTGGTCTTAAGTGTACCATTTTCTCGTTCAACAGCACCACCACTGGCTGGATGGTAAGCACAGTGTGTTCTTAAGTCGATACCCAAGTATGCGCTTAGTTCTGTAATGGCCTGATTGACAAAATGAGAACCATTGTCGCTTGATATTTTAGTAGGAATGCCCCAACGGGGAATGATTTCAGAAATCAGAGCCTTTGCTACCGTTGCAGCAGTTTGTTTACTCGATGGAAAAACTTCAACCCACTTGGACCACATGTCTACCATCACTAGACAGTGTTTCTTACCTTCAGATGGAGATAGCTCAACAAAATCCATCATAATGTGCTCAAAAGGGCGTGTCGGAGGCGGATGTGCAGCCTGGCTGGACACTGCCACGGGCCTGCCTACATTGTGAGTAGAGCAGGTTACACATGCAGAACAGAATTTTTGTGCATATGCTGTGAATCATGTCTCATTTAATGCACTCAACATTCCCCCTTTTGACACGTGGTCTAACCCATGTGTCAACTTAGCATAATGGCTGAAATAATGCTTAGGCACACATGGTTTAGCATCAGGCCTTGACCACAGTCCATCAGTGTATGTGCAACCTGAAGCTGACCACAGCCTACGTTCTTCCGGAGTGGACAACGTCTGCATAGCTGTAAGAGAAGAGGGAGCTGAGACAAATGAGGACATGAGAGCAGAAGAAGTGGGGACAGGAAGTCGAGCAGCAGCTTTTGCAGCAGCGTCTGCACATGCATTTCCTGTTGAAATGACGTCAGTGTGCCCTGTATGAGCAGCACATTTGCAAACAGCAATTGCTGTTGGCAACAAAATGGCCTCTAACAGTTCAGCAATGAGAGTGTGATGCAAAACAGGTTTACCATCAGACTTAAGGAACTTTCTGTGTTTCCACAGACTACCAAAATCGTGGACGACGCCGAATGCATAACGAGAGTCAGTGTGAACTGTAACAGTTTTACCTTCAGCAAGTTTACATGCTTCGGTGAGCGCGATGAGCTCAGCTGCCTGGGCTGAGAGGTGACATGGCAGAGAACCTGAACACAGCACTTCTGAGTCCGAAACAACAGCAAAACCCACAAGATTAGTACCAGTATGATCGCGAGAGGCAGATCCATCCACATACATTACCATGTCGCTATTGGGCAGCGGAGTGTCCATCAAATCAGGGCGAGGAGTGCACTGAGCTTGGAGCTCAGCTAAACAGTTGTGCTCCTCTCCGTCACCAGGAATAGGAAGTAATGATGCAGGGTTAAGATTAGTACAGCGTTTGACCGTTATGTTTGGCATGTCTAAGAGACATGTGTGATAACGCAAATATCGCGCTGCAGAAAGGTGAGACGATTTCTGTTCGAGGAGAATCAAAGACACCGAATGAGGATCGAACAGAGTTAATGGAGCGTATCCTACTATGTCACGTGAGGGAGCGAGTGCCTTTTCAGCCGCGGCCACTGCACGCAAACATTGTGGCAAGCCTCAAGCGACAGGATCGAGTTTTGCGGAGAAATACGCAACTGGTCGTAGTTTATCACCATGTGATTGTCGCAACACAGAGGTCATACAGCCCTGTCTTTCATCTGCAGTCTGAGTGAACGGTTTGTTCGGATCTGGCAACCCAAGAGTTGGTGGTGTTTGCAAAGCACATTTCATTTGTGTGAAAGCCGAATGGCCTTCTTTTGTCCAAATTATTTTGTCATGTGCTGTGAGATTTTTACCGTGAATCAAACTTGATAATGGCTGCTCCATTTGTGAGTAGTTAGGTATGAACGACCGAAAGTATGAACACATGCCTAAAAATGACATCATCTGTTTTTTAGTGTTAGGTTTTGGTATCGACACGATTGAAGCGATTCTTTTAGAAGAGAGGGTTTTCCCTTCCCCTGAAATGTCATGACCAAAGAAATGTACATTTTGCATTACAAACTGTAATTTAGATAGGCTGGCCTTGTGGCCTTCTCGTGCTAAATGTTGTAGCAGTTTTATTGTGTCTTTCTGACACTGTGCCTGAGTAGGAGCTGCGATTAAGCAATCATCTACATATTGCAGGAGTGCAGAGCCTGGTGAGAGAGTTAGACTGTCTAAGCTTTCTCTGAGTGCATCATTGTAGATGGTTGGAGACTCGGTGTAGCCTTGACACAGACGGGTGAAAGTGTATGGCTTACCGTTGAAGTTGAACGCGAACCAAAATTGGCTGTCCTTGTCAACTGGGACACTGAAAAAAGCATTTGACAGGTCAACCACAGAAAACCATTTAGCTGCAGGAGGAATCTGAGCTAGAATAGTGTAAGGATTAGGCACATTTGGTGCACGTGCATGAACTGCAGCATTTACTGCTTTCAGGTCTTGCACGAAACGCCATTCAACAGGCTTGCCTGCATCTCTGATCATTTTAACAGGAAATATCGGTGTCCTGACTGGAGAGTCTGGACAGGGAATAATCACACCTGCTTTCAGGAGTGAATCAAACACAGGTGTAATACCGTCAATGGCCTCTTGGCGCAGAGGGTACTGGTGCTTGTGAGGCCGAAAATCAGAGCGCGGAGTGATAACGACAGGCTGACAGTTGTTGATCAGGCCCACGTCATATTTGTTCGCCGCCCAAAGTGTCTGTGGAACAAGAGTAAGGGCGGGAGAAATAGATGCAGGTTTAGTTAAAAATGTTTGAATTTCTTTGTTAAGCTCATGAAACCCATAGACTGATCTGCAGGCTGGTGATAAGAGCACACAAAACGTTCTGTGGAAGCCTGTAGATTGTGATCGCAGGTCAAATGGATCCAGCGTCTGTTCCCAGTCGGTAAGCGCCTCGCATTGTGCAACGAATGGACCCAAATTCCGCCACTGATCCTCGCGTCCTTTTGACAGCGAGATGTGTGGAGCTGAATCTGGAACATCAAACAGTTCTTTCTGTGATGGAGTCAGAGAAACAGATACAGCAGATCTATAAGTAGACCAAAACAGTGTGGAACAGGCAATTGCATCATTGAGGCCTTCAAAAAACTTGTCCTCATAGCAAACATCTTGTCCTCTAGAAATGTGTGAGGTGCAGTGTAGATGTTTGTAGTTCATGCGGTCGGCATGTGGTGAGACACGTGCGTCTACTGTGTGACAAAGTCGTTGTGCGTCATCAACAGGAAGCCACCATTGATAGGCAAAAAGTGACAGAGAGGGAGTCTGTATCATTTGGTGTACGACTCTACGCCTAAGCACTTTAAGGCCATCAGAGGATGACGTCAGTCCTATCCCATAAGCACACATTAAGTCTCTGCCCATTAAGTTAATTGGACAAAGGGTCGAAAGTAGAAACGAATGTTTCACTTTAATGTCAGGATCTGGTCGGTCGGGTCGGAGTGTACACTCGTCATAGGTACAGTACATTTTTCAGTTACAGTTACCCCAGAGGCCCCCTGTGAATATACAAAACGCCCACTCATCTTTTGATGAGGAAAATGTTTCTGTTGAATTACAGAATGAGTAGCCCCAGAATCTACTAAAAATGTTAATTCTTTCCCTTCCACAATAACCTTTGTAGTTGGCATATTTTTGTATGACTCTGATGAAAACATTGAATAAGTGTGTGGTTGTGGTGTAGATGCATTCACTTGTTGTTGCTCTAAGTGTGAAATGACACTGAGGAGTATGGATTGTTCTGCAGTGTGCGTGCGAGGAAGCGTGTGTGCGTTGCAGCAAATGTGCGCGTTGTGTGTGCGTACTGAGTCAGTGTGTGTGTGTGTGTGTGTGTGTGTACTTCTCTGTTGCGGAGTTGAGAGGGAGTCAGCCGTCTCCTGCCCACGTGCATTGCCTCGCCTCCCCACATCGCGTCAGTCAGAAGTGCCAAATTGTTGATGAAAGTCGTCTCCTCCGTGCTGTCGGCCACGTGGCTGTCGTGATCCGTTGTGTGCATTACGATGTGGGCAATCTCTGTTCCAATGTCCTGTTTCTCCACAGTAGAAGCATTCATTGTCCTGTGTCACACGTGAAACTCCTCTTTGGCGGCCATCTTGGAAATGCCCTCTTCCCTCTCCGCGGTGTTGTCCTCTTCCACGCCCCCTTTGCTGACCCCGCCCAAAGTTGTTACGTGGTTGGGTGGGTTGTCTTTGGCCTCCCTCAACTCCTAGCGTCATCTGTTTGACAGCTTGAAGCATCGCAAGCTGAGCTCTTTCTCCAGTTTGTTTGGAGAGCTTTTCCTGTCTAGCTTGAGCGTCATTGTGCATTTTGCAGTTGTGTCGTGCGTGTTTTACCACTTCATCAAGTCTTGCGTCCTCCAGGCCAATCACGGAGCGTTCGGTGGCTGTTTTGATGTCTGGCAGCAGCCCGTTCACGAAAGCATTCTTGAGATGTGTTTCCCACACTGACATTGCTGTTTGTCAGCCGGTTCTTCAATACCGCTGTGTTTGGAATGCAGACATGAGTCGTTGGTGATATGATGTCACATCTTCAGTCCTACCTTGCTTGGTGCTATTAATCAATGCCATGTTAACTTTCGAGGGGAAAGCTGTTTCTATAGCCTCGCAGACGGCTGTGATGAAAGTGACATATGGACCGTTTTCCATTGCTGTCCAGACAAGCTTGATCTGTCGGGTGTCATGGCCAGCCCCTGTAACTGTGGCCCTGATTTTGCTAAAGTCAGTTGGGCCAACATGTTTTACCAGCAATCGATGCACTTCTGGGCCGGTCGGCATAAATTCTTTACAGAATATCAGGAAGTCTTTTGCGAAAGCTGCGCCATTCTGGATGCTTGGCAGATGTAGTGAGGCCTGCATAATGTCAGCTTGAGTCCAGGCTCTGAACACGAGACCCGGAGCACCATCAGCGGGTCCTGGAACCTGAATCATGGGCCCCTGGAAAGCTTCGGATGTGTCGAGGTTGAAGGCTGGTGTGGGTGTGTCGGGGTTGAGCCAGTTGACGACAGCGCCGGCTGCACCCCGCCAGCTATGCGGGTCTGTGTAGGACCATGGTGAGGTGGCAGGTGTCGATGTTGCAGCCGTCGGAGGAGAGACAACCGGGTTGTGGTGAGGTGAGGCTGGACTCTGTCGGAGCTTCTCGTTTGCCAGGCGAGCCTGTTCTTGCTGTTGAGTGTGGAGCCGGGTTGCTGGTCTGCCCACCAGTGGTGCTTCAGCGTATGGTGGAGGAGGTGGTGGAGGTTGTGGTGTTGGTGGTGGTGGTGGTTGTGGTACGCCATCCTGTGGGGAAGGTCGGCAACACGTGTCCAGGAGGGGGCCGCTCGCTCCTGTGAGACTCGGATACATAGCAGAGGGAGACAATAATGGATTATGTGTGTCTGGAATCAGTTTTTCTTCTTTTAAACACGTCAAAGATTTCATAAGTTGTTTTCTGTCCCTAGTTTCACACTCATTTTCCCAATGTGTCAAACACATCTGGTTTTTCTCTATCATTTCCAAGTCTTTAACTTTGACTTTCTTGCCACTTTTCATCTGTTTCAATTTACCTTCTAAATCCCCTCGTAACATTTTGAGCTTAGCGGCGCTCAATGAGCCGTTTTCAGGAAACCCAAACTCCTTTGACCAGTACGTGAGGCATTCTAAACACCCGTTTCCGTGTTTCTGTCGCATCATATCCACTATCGGACCCGAGGGTTCCCTGCTTTTACTCTGCTTACCATCCATCTTTCAGGCGTGGACACGTTAACGTTATCTTAAAAACAATATAGTCGTCACTATAAAGCGTAAGTTTCTTTACCGAAGGAAAAAACTATTGCAAAAACCTTATTTGAAGTTCACGTTAAGTTAGTTTATCACGATTCTTATCCTATCAGTTTCGTTAGTAGAATTCACGTATTGGATAATTTAACAACGATCTTACATCAAACCTATAACAATTGTAGTCAAGCGATCTGTGTTACGATCTCAAAATGTTTTTATTCTGAGTTAAATCATCACCGTATAACACAATCCTGTCTCCTACGTAAAAGCGTGTAATAGTGATACGTCAGAAAATGAAAAAGGGAGTTTACATGAACCATTCGTAAAACAAAACCACAAACGTCAAAAACAATTGTGTTACCCAAATAATAATGACTACTTGATCATTCATCTGTGTCTGTTAAATTATACGATCTTAGTATAATTTTACAATTACTTTTACAATTGGAATTTTAACTTCCTTACCCGATATTGTAGAAATTAATTCTTTGTCGTTGAATTCGCGTGCCGCCAATCAGAAACTCCTCGGTTTCCGCCGGCTCTCTCTTCTCTTGTCTAAGGAGGTATTGAGACAGGAAACGTCAGTTATTGAACCTGGAAAGGCCTTTTCTCCGGACGGTCCCCCTGGAGCCTGATGGACGGTCAGCGATCCTGCCGACAACGCCAAGTTTGTTGTGGAATATTTCTTATGACTAGTCAGGAGAAGAAAGTGAAGGTTTTCTATCAATATAAAGTAAACAGAGTTTTGATGAACGATCAAGGTTTGTAAAGTCAATTTATTTGCTTGCAAGCAAAGAGAACAGTCTCACAGACACATTGCAGTGATCTGTAAGAGTGATCTACCTAACAGTCACAATGCATGGACATTTATGCTCAGACAGCTGCTTTATCTCCTGTTTGCAAATCCCTTTGTTCACAGTTTGCCTTACAATAAACCGTTTAAACTCACAGCAGATGCTTCCTTTGAAGCCACTGTGACATTGTTAAAATGACCATTGCAGAGACAGAATAGACATTCTTTACCCTCACACATCATATATGCATGCAAAGGTTTACGCCTTTACAACTTCAGATAATGCGTCAGCAAAGGAAGTTAAAAGTATTTCAAACAGAGGATCTCTGTTAGTCAAGGCCTCTCTGTGTCTCTGTCTTACGAAGAAGAAAGAAACAGTGCACAATGATAACAGATAACAAGACACCTGGATACTAAACTAATTAAAGTCATCTACTGAAACTACAGTTTGGTGTCTGCACTTTTAGGACTTACATTATTTAAACCTTCACATGAGACTATGACATATTTTCTCATTACAAACCACAAAATAGGAGAAAAGAGAAGGAAATTACCACGGTCAGAAGATGACTTTAAAATGTTTCTGTGACAGATGAGTGAAACATTTACATTTTTTATACAGTTAATGCAGCTGCATTTTCATTTTGACCTTCTCGGTTGATAGATATATCACAGTAGCAATTCAGTCTGCTTCTAAACACTTGGTTTCCGTAGGTCATTCCTGAGTAACCTATTTTGTAGCAATTTTTGTTTGTTTGGAAACATCTTGAAATTGATTTTCTGGTTATATGTTTTTTGGAGAAAGATTTGCAGGGTCAAGAAATAGTTTTTTTACAATTGTTATTAAATTTATTTTAAAACATGGCTCAAGTGAAAGAAAGCTTATTTTTAGATTTTAAAACATAATTAAAGCTGCAAGCAGCAGTGATCAGGCCCTCGCAACTTCACGCACGTCGAGGGCACTGGCAGGACTCGTACACGAGTTAGATGATATTTCCTGCATCGACCAGCAGCGTAGCAACATCATGTTGCCAGGTCTTAAGCCTGAAATGTTTTGAGTGTACCTCCGATACAATCATAAATGTAAGCCTGTTAAGATAATTAAGAAAATGAATGTGTGTGAATGCGCTTCAGTGTTTGTAACAAAACAGACGGGGTTCAACTCCCTGCAGTGTCCTGCTGATTGTATTTGGACTTACATGAAAGTTTTGGGGGTGGAGAACGTCAGGTTCGGGGGTCTCGGGATGGCCTCTCTGCTGTTTGCAGATGATGTGGTCCTGTTAGCCTCCTCGGATCGTGACCTCCAGCATTCACTGGGGCGGTTTGCAGCAGAGTGTGAAGCGGCGGGGATGAGAGTTAGCACCTCCAAATCTGAGGCCATGGTGCTCTGCCGGAAACTTTAAACTTTAAATTAAGTTTATGGCCTGGTTATTCCTAGTAATGTAGTGAAATGATAATCATTTAAATATCTCATTTAATTTTCCATTTGGACTTAAATTTTTTTTTGGAAGACCAAAAATAAATGAATAAAAGTAGCGAGATGAATGTGTCCAAATGAAACGGAGTTACAACTGTGCTGTCCTCTCTGCTGTAGGTACGTGTTTCGCAGCGGAAATATAGAGACTAGTGGAGATAAATTCTACAACACCACAGTGGAAGTGCTGCCCAGCAATGTGAGTAGTGTGTGTGTGTGTGTGTGTGTGTGTGTGTGTGTGTGTGTGTGTGTGTGTGTGTGTGTGTGTGTGTGTGTGTGTGTGTGTGTGTGTGTGTGTGTGTGTGTGTGTGTGTGTGTGTGTGTGTGTGTGTGTGTGTGTGTGTGTGTGTGTGTGTGTGTTGATTCCATTACTGCCATCGAGCAGGTCTTGGTTGTCATCTCATGTGTTGATGCCTTGGGAAAGAGTGACAAGGCAACACAAAACACCCACAACAACAAGCTATCTGCTATCATTCCACTGCCTCCCTCTGGCTGTGTGTGTGTGTGTGAGTGAGAGAGTCATGTCTGAACATGTCAGTATGGGGTCGGATCAGTCTCAATATTATTATTAATAAATGCACACATGAAACAAATTTAAACAAAATTCTGCCTTGTTGACATATTTTAGGCTAACGTTGCCTTGTTTAAAGAGATGCTTTTTATTGCTTTGAATTCTTTTAACGTTCGTAAACTCTTATGGTATTCCAGAGCAATCGTATCGTAAAGAATATATTTGAAGGAAGGGGAAAAGATATTTCAAAATTCAGATTAATAATAATAATAATATATCAATTGTCTATAGCGCTTTTCAAAATACCCAAAGACGCTTTACAAGGCAGAGACAAACAAACAAACAGAAAAAAAAGAATAACTGGAGAAGCTGTGCTGAATGGGTCATGTAGTGGAGGGTAGGGTGCAGGGGTTAGCAGGTGAAGGTGAGTTTGAAGAGGTGGGTTTTGAGGGCTTGTTTGAATGATGATAGGGAGGGAGCCTCACGGATGTGGATGGGGAGGGCGTTCCAGAGGGGAGGTGCAGCAGCTGAGAAGGCCCTGTCACCCGAGGTCCGGCGCTTGGTCCTGATGGTCTTCAGAGTGTTTGCACCGGCGGACCTGAGGCAACGGGTTGGGGCGTGGAGGGGGAGGAGGTCTGAAAGGTAGGGAGGAGCCAGGTTGTTTAGGGCTTTGTAGGTGGTGAGTAGTATTTTGAAGTCTATTCTGTATTTGACCGGGAGCCAGTGGAGGTTGTGAAGGACCGGGGTGATGTGTTCATACCGGCGGGTGGAAGTGAGCAGTCGACCGGCAGAGTTCTGAACATATTGGAGTTTATTGATGATTTTGTTGGGAGAACCGTAGAGGATGCTCTAGCAGTAGTCGAGTCTGAAGGTTATGAGGGCATGGATGAGAATTTCGGTGGTGGCAGAGGGCAGGGAGGGTCGGAGGCGTGCAATGTTCCTGAGGTGAAAGAAGGCAGTCTTGGTGATGTGGTTGGCATGGGGTAGAAAAGAGAGGGCGGGGTCGAGGATGATACCGAGGTTGCGGACCTGGGTGGAGGGGGTGACGATGGACCCATCAATGTTGAGGGAGAAGGGCTGGGCTGAACGGGTGAGGGAGTTAGGGCCGATGATGAGTATTTCAGATTTGTTGCAGTTGAGTTTGAGAAAGATTAGATTATTTTTCTACAATCTCTTTAATTCATTGTGGTTTCAGCAATCTCCTGGTATGGATGGTCAAAGTATTCTTAATGACTAATGACTAATGTAATCTATTTTTTGATATTTAAAAATCAACAGTCATGTCTTCTACTGACCTCAATTTCTATTGCATGCCAATATGCTGCGAAAACAGCATATTGTAGCAAGTTGTTGTCAGTAGCCAAGCTTCAACATCCAGCAACCCCCAAACCGCTCCAACATTGCTCAATTGAACGCATTAGTAGTTGCAATGGAAATATTTGGTCTATCCAATGCTCCTCCGCTTACCAGCACCCAGCCAACATCCAGCACCTAGCCAACATAACAGCTCCTAACCCTGAAATGAAAATAAAAATAACCTTGTAACCTTGTATCCAGCACCTATCCAATACCACTGTTCCTCCCCCTTCCAGCACCCAGCCAACATAACTGCTCCTCCATCAGTAACATTATTGGTATACTAGCAAGATCCCCTACAAAATACAGTAAATAAAATACATGTTTAATATGATTATTTATAAAACACAAAAAAATGACTCCCCAGTTTGTCTAGTGTTATTCATTTTTGAAGATTGCTTTTAAAATGTTAAACTTACCTTGTGTTTTTAATCTCACATAGGTTCCACAACTTACCTCTCCTATATCTATTGTGTTTAGAAGTCTCAAATATGCATTCTATATCAGTGGCGGGCTGTGTATTTTATACCTGGGCCTTCACTGCTGTCCTACTACAGTTGAACCACCTCCTAATAACCTCATTACAGCTACAGGTTATTATTTCTTTTGTGTAAAGATGAAGCTCAGCACCTACAAATGCACTAACTGCAGAGTGCAGATATATGAATACGCGCATGACGGAATGCTGCTTCATTAACGGTTAATGCATATAGTCAAAATCAATTCAGCAACACTGCGGAGCTACAACACGCATTCCACCGCACACTGAAGAGCACGGGCAATTCTAATATTATTCACATCAGAGGGAACAATATTAACCATATCATAAAAACGACACCATAGACACATTATCACAGTAGTAACGCTATCACTCCCTCCAGCAAATACACGCACCTTAGTTCTTGTTACTGACGGATTTATTTGTCTGTCAACACCGAGAGGGAAAATGAGTCCACTTGAAAACACGTTGATCTTCAAAGATGATCACTTTAACTTAAACTTACCTTTAACACTTAACAGTTCAATGACACGGCTCCAGCAAGAGGTCCTTCTCGATTCATGGACGCCAGTGAAGACAGTCGAGCCTCCCCAGCTGTATTTCTTGAATACGTTTTAAAGCGTTTGAGGCTGAAAATGTCCGCTCGATAGAGGCAGCAGATATCGGGATTGTCACCGCCCAACATGTTATGCTAGCCCACTGACCAATCAAGCCGCACATAATGCTGATGTACTTGTCGGCCAGCTACAAGCTCTGACATGTCAAAGAATACGCCCAACATGTCAAACTAAAGATCTGATTGGTTGAAAACTATGACAATCAACAATATCGTCCCCATTCACTTAAACTGCAAAGGGATTCACTTGTAATTCTGAAGGCCTCGGGCAGATGTTTTTACTTAGCGACAGCATAGAGGTGAAATCTGATTGGATAAAAGCTCTCCTTAAAACAAGCTGTGCTGGAAGCAGAGCAACTGAGGAAGACATGAGCTGTGCAATGAGAACATAAGATAATGGGAAAAATATTTTTATAAATTATAATACATGTAGTATATTTCAGAAAAAATATTAAATTATAAAATAGCTATAACTAACTATGATTCTGTTGAGGCCAGCAGAGAAGGCTTCCACTGGAATTAGCATATGCTAGCTAGCATTAGCAAGCTGTCATATTACTAATCTATCAAACTAATACAGGCTGGTTATGTCTTCTCTGACAAAATAGTTAATTGAAATATCAACACTGCAAGCCAAGGCATTGATTCCTTATGGCAGCTTAAAGTAACTTAGATAGCTACTTATTAATGTCTAATAGGAATGTTAACACGTGGGGTGTCAGTTATTCCTTCAACATCGTGGATGTAGTAACCTTCAATACAGTGGCTGTATCCCTTTGTCAGGATTATTTTGGGGATCTTTGCAGACTTATTTGCACACATTTGGTTGTTTAAACACTTAGCTTGGGTGCACAGGTAAATTATTTGGACCATCAAAGCTAGCTGGTTAGCTAAAGTTAGCTGTCTGGCTAGTTTTCTCCTTTTGTTTTCGACATCAGACAAATGCAAAGTGACAAACATGCTAAAGCAATAAAAACAGTATACACTATTGTGGCACCAATAAACCTCATTCAGTTAGCTGTGGTCATGTTGGTCATGTTTCTGAATACCCACACTGTTCATTGGATGTATTGGGGAAGACACTTCTAGTTGCCTTCTGCAGAGAAACATTCAGCTAAGTCAGTATACAGAGTGTGTTTTTACAAAGAAATGTAAAGTCAGTGTTATATCTGGATTCATGTTGATATGAAAATGGTTCTTTTGTCTCATACGTTTATGTGGTAAACATGCCTGACATCTGTTGTATTTTATTCCTTCAGGCATCATCACAAGACAGACTAGGGACTGGTTTGTCTTCTTCCTACAAAGAATCTGACAAGGGCTTCATCATTATTGGTAAATGCAACAACTAAATTCATAATCCGATAAATCATCCCTGGGTGTCACACATGCATGTATGTCACCAACATACATTCAGCACACACAGGCACACACTGAAGCACCAGTTCAGCAGATAAATGGGACTTGAATTATTGAATAGGCTAATTAGAAGTTGTGAGGCTTGTTTGATCACAAAGGAAAGTGTCCGTTATTGCACAACCCAGTTGTTAAAGAAAGCAGATAACGCCTGCAGTGACAGCATGACTGGTGAAATATAACCTGCTCCCCACCATGACTAAAACCCCATTCATAATACTGTAGCGCCCCTGTTCTGTGTCGGGAGCTAGTCATTGTGGGGTTAGACCGGAACCGGAAGGAGAGTTGTTGTTGTTGTTGTGTAAAACACACTGTAAAAACCGACGAATAATGTTCGCTAGAGTTGCTCGGCAATAAGAGTGACGGTTTCTGTGAATAAACCTCTTGCAAGGATCCTGTCTCCGACTTGTAAGTGGAACATTACAATACAGTCCAACTCGGAAATGTTCAGCAACATTTCCTGCATGGGGTAGTGTGTGAATGGGAGCAGGGATCGATATTCAGCGGAATCTGTACTACCAATTTCCCACATCAAGACAGAGTAACATTTTGGGGGAAATACCGGAACAGCCGTATTGTGACTGAAAGCAGTAGTATTTCAGGGACAAGCACCAAGAGTCACGTCTATCTGACGAAAGGCGCTTTTACGTGGAATGGGCAAACCAACCACAAGACTCCGCTGATGACGTATTTAAATCCGCCACTTATTACGGTTTGGCATATTACACACTTTTTGAATATTTAATACATTTCAAGAAAGAAAAATGTAAAACAACGGCAAGAGTGCTGAAGGATCAAAACAGAGTTAATGTATGGGGGGAAACGGAGGGTGGGTGCTATGCTTCCACAACGACGGCATCATCAACGGTAACTGCCGTGAACGCAGTGCACAGCGTAGGCGATTAGCTAGCCAGTGGGACACGCACACTGGGACTCGCATGCACTAACGCCGGGTTCCCACTGGATGCAGAAGTGCCGTGTAAGGGCCACGTGCTGCCCACATCCTTCCGGCGCCCATGTCAACCAATAGAGCTGTGCACACAGGACCCGCCCCGCCGCGGCTCTTCTGGTGTGTGACCCGTGAGCCGCAATCGACTCTGGCAAGAAAACACACTTGTTACACAAAAAAAATCAGTAGCTCAGATTACAACACACATAGAGGTAATATGACTTCACTCTCTGCTCAGGTTGACATTACTTGACTATATCTTTACATATCAAACAGTCGTTTGCTGCTATATTAATACTTTCTGTAATCATTTTGAATTTAGCCCTGTTGGGAACGAAAAGGAACGTGTTTGAGTTATCAGCATCAAAGAAAACTAAATCATTGACATGAATAGAATTATTAATATCAGTAAAATGATTAATGATTATTAATAATAACACGGCACCACCCTGCGTACAGGGACCAATAACCAAACAATAAACTAAGTCTCATAATTAGTGTTCACTCACAATGTCAATATTCTGAGTACTATTACACATTCATAGTGAAAGTGAAGGTTTAAGTTCGAGCAACAGACCACATATCAGCTATTATCACAATACATGCACAAAGTAATCACAGACAGCTGCTCTTTAAAATATAACATATTTATATAATATATAAGTTCCAATAATAATGATCTAGTCAACTAATATCTAAACTAACAACAACTATACATTTATGAGCACGCTATCTAAAATCAACAGACTATTGGAAAGAGGGGGGTGTGTGTGTGTGTGTGTGTGTGTGTGTGTGTGTGTGTGTGTGTGTGTGTGTGTGTGTGTGTGTGTGTGTGTGTGTGTGTGTGTGTGTGTGTGTGTGTGTGTGTGTGTGTGTGTGTGTGTGTGTGTGTGTGTGTGGGAGGAGCGAGGGGACAGCTCAGACCACGTATGACGTAGTCTCTAACGTGGCGACGCCTCTCGCGAGACCACAAGATGACTTGACACTCTAAAATGGCGGATAGCCAAAAGGGAGACCCGGTGTCTACACATGCCTGTAGCTACATTAGCTCAAAGCTATATGTGTGTGTGTGTGTTAGTAAAAGAGGGGAGCAAGCAACCAAAATAAAATAAAACCTCCAAAGATTAAGATCGTCCGCGCCCCGCTGGAGTTCGGAAAACTGTTCTCTCAGTCAGAGGAGCAAAAACAGCGGCTCTTTGTCACAGACGTGATTCTGACCTTTGACTTGATGAGAAGCAGTTCCCGAACTCACTGCGGCTGTCTCAACACGAATCACGGTAGCATGGAATACACAGTAACTTATACACAACACTAGCAATCTCAGGGATCGTCAGTGTCGGTGATCATAAAGCATACACCACGTTATAAAAATGAACAGTACTTTAAGCACACAAAACAAAGAAACACAATGAACTTGTAGAAAGGTGACTGAACCACAGGGGTCCTGGGGTGTCTTGGCCCTCGTCCAATTAGATTGCCGCGGTGCGTTCAGGTAACCTCAGGAAAGCATATTTTTTTGGGTTAGCAGGGTCGTCTTACCGGAGGTCCCGCCTCGGCATCCCTGCTCTCGTCCAATGAGAGCAGTGTTGCATTTGGGGGGAGGAAACTCACCCTTATGTGAACTTCTTCAGAGTTGGGGTTTGGTGCTCATCAAACTACAATCAAGATGAAACCTTTGCTTGCAAAAGGGAAGGCCTGACTCTCTTTGTCTCACAGCACATGTCGAAGATTCCAACAGCTCCTTTAAACATTGGAATATTCATGACAAAATTATGCATTTTTAAAAGAATAGACCTTGGCCCTAGACCTAAACATTGAAAAAGGAGATACAATGTCTGTGCTCTCCCCCTTACACGTGCACATGCAAAATCACTACTGTGCGTGTTTGTGTTTCAGGTGCATTTAAGGACGGGATAGCTGAGGGTGAGATTGAAGAAGAGATGCAGCCAATCTCAGCACTACGCCTGGTGGTTCACTCTGACGCTGACGTCTGGGCTCTACTGAGTGAGGTCTGTCCTGAGAGCGTGCGTGTATTTGCAGGTGTTTGAATGTGTGTGTACTTATACTCACAGATCAATTAAACAGTAGTACCGTAAAGGATGTTTACATAATATTCTCAAAACATAAAGAGTTCAGTTAGTATGAAATGAGCCGCTGCATCACACAATACACTTGCCAGCATCACAATCCCCGTGCACCAGTGGCGGGCCGTGCATTTTATACCTGGGCCTTCACTGCTGTCCTCATTATGACGCCACAGCTACGGTTATTATTTGTTTTGTGTAAAAATGAGGCTCAACACCTATAAATACACTAACTGCAGAGTTCAGATACATGAATACGCCGAGAGTGTGTCTCCTCTCTTCTCTGACTGCTGCGCGAGGCTGCTGTGAGAGTAACCGCCTGTGAGTGCTTTGGGGCAGCTCACGGCAGCACCCGCTGCTCGCTGATGTTCTTTTTTTGGTATATCATCAGTAGTATATTTATAAACTTTATTATTAAAACAAATATAGTCAGGAACAATTATTAAAAGTATGTCAGGTAAGTAACCACACATGCAGTCAGGGCCATAAGTATTTGGACTGTGACACAATTTTTCTAATGTTGCCTCTTTAAATGACTCAGTCAACATGTGGTTGAAGTGAAGACTTTCAGCTTTAATTCAATGGATATAACAAACATATCACAATAACCGTTTAGGAATTACAGCCATTTTTACACAGTCCCCCACATTTTCAGAGAGAAGTAATTGGACAAACTAACATGATTGTGAATATAATCATTATTTGTAATACTTGGAGGAAAACCCTTTGCAGTCAATGATTGCCTGAAGTCTGGCACCATAGACATCACCAAAAACAGTGAGTTTTTTCCCCTGTAGATGCTTTGCCAGACCTTTTACTGCAGCCTCCTTCAGCTGCTGCCCATTTGTGGGTCTTTCTCAGAATCAGAATCGGAACCGTTTATTGCCAATGTATGTACAATGAATTTGTCATGGCAGGTGGTGCAGGTTCTGCCTTCAGTTTTATCTTCAGAAAGTGAAAAGCCTGCTCGCTTGGGTTGAGATCAGGTGACTGACTTCACCAATTGAAGAATATTCCATTTCTTTGCCTTGAGAAGCTCTTGGGTTGTGTTCACATTATCTTTTGGGTCATAATCCATCTGCACTGGGAGGCGCATTCCAATCCGTTTTGTAGCATTGAGCTGAATCTGAACAGATAGTCTAGCCCAGGGTTCGGCAACCCGCGGCTTCGGAGCCGCATGCAGCCCTTCAGCCCTCTGTTGCGGCTCCCTGAGTCTACATCCACACTAATACGTATTAAAACGGGTTTTAACAAACAAAAACGATCTCCGTCCACACGGCGTTTCAGCATCGTTTTCTAGATGATCTCCGTCCAGAATAACACGCCTGTAAACGAATATCACGCCACTATTCACGACCACTGGGCATGCGGGTGCCGATGCAAACAGGAAGTAGATTGGATGCTTAGTTAAAAAAATACGACAGAGTAATAAAGTAGTCTTTTATAATGAAAGGTCGTGTTTGATACTTAAGATCTTCTCTAAAATCTTCCTCTATGAACTCAAACAGACACAGTTCGTGGAAAGTTTTATTTTTCAGACTTAGTTACAGCGCTGAAGGTCTTGTTCTATCTCTCACACATCAAACTTACTTTAAAATGAACACTTACACATAATGGTTTACTAGATTATGGGTCATAAATATGGTCAACACACGTCTCACATTTCCTCCGTTTTGTTGTTGTCGTCTGTTCTCACTCGTAGCTCTGCTGGTGGCTGAAGTCTGTCCTACTGGAGAGCAACTACTGCTTTTGTTCCTTTACATTTTATGTGTGGACAGCTGCTTCCTCTGCAAAAATGCAGACTTTAACAGGACAACAGCTGCTAGTAAAGACAACGCCTGTAATCAGTTCTCCATGTTGAATTGACCTGGTAGTCGATCGGTAATCAATAATGTTGTTTGTGAATTTCCGGGTAAGGGTCACATATAGGGGCGTGACGAATCAGGGAAGGACACGTCGTGACTGCTAAGAACCAATCAAGTAGTGAACACGTGATCGTTTCCAAATGTATGCGTTTACGCTGTCTACACGACAAAGCAAACCCGGAGTTTTCAAACTCCTCCATTATCGGTGCTCTGAAACTCCGGCGTAGTGTGGACGCTCAGTGTCAACATAGCAGAACATGTGCGTTTATAAATGGAAACGGAGTAATGTGGACATGAGGCGTGGACAGTAAATAACATGGAAATAAATGGTTATTTTTATTTAATTTTTTGCACAGTGGACAATCTTTCAAAGGGAACACCTCTTATCTTGGAGTTTGAGGTGATACCGTCACTGAAAATAGCAATAGAATGTCAAGAATTGTCTTTATTCTTGTTCTATAATTTCATAAATACAACAAACTATAGTTTTTGTATATATAATATAACTATATATAAAACTTTATAAACTGTGATATCAAATAGCTTCTGTGGCTCCAGGCAAATTTAATTTGGTGTAAAATAGCGTTCCTTTCCTTCTCCACACTTCTCCAAGTTCATCTTGGTTTCATGTGTCCAAAAGATCTTGTTTCCAAACTGGTCAGGCTTGTTCAGATGTTTTCTGGCAAAGTCTAATGTGGCCAGTGGAGCTGGTGGAACATGTTCTCTGTAGGGCGGTGCCACATCCTTTCAATTTCAGCAAACATCCCAGAATGATTTAATGCAAAAACATTAAGGTATCAAACACACATTACTACTTTGCAGTTAAATATTTAACATTTATTCCAACATGAAAAAAAGCAGTAAATAACACTTTGATAAACACGTCAGGACATCTTATTAATGTCCCCGTCACAGGCAATTCAGTATAATATAATACATTACAGTCATTTAGCAGACGCTTCTATCCAAAGCGACTTACAATTCAGATTCTATCACATTCTACACCATAGGCACAGCTACGGGAGACATGTTTGGGGTTAAGTGTCTTGCTCAAGGACACATCAACGTGCGACTAGCGGAGCCGGGGATCGAACCGCCTACTTAGCCACAGTCGCCCCTAATAATATATATATATATCATATAATAACATGTAGTATAATATAAAACACACACACACATATTTATATATGTATATACATACATAATATAACAATAGTGTGTTTATAGAGATGCCCCTATGTACCTTGTTATAGGAGGTAAAGATCAGGAGAAGTATACATGAAGTGTAATTATGAATACTGATGTTAAATTAAGCTCTGATGAGTTTTCACTGTTCATTTACCATCTCAATTAAATCTTGATGTCTCCATGACCAAGTTAAGCAGATGAGACTGAGGACAACTATGTAGAAGAAAAGATGTGCACCTTGTTGTAAACCCTCTGTATTTAGATTATTGAAGGCGTCTCTTGATTGTAGACTTGATTGACGCTCTGCCTCCTCCAGAGTCTTCTTGACTTCAGTAGATGTTATGAAGGGTTTTTCTTCACCAAGGAAAGAATTCTGTGATCCACTTTAGATGTCTTCTGTGGTATTCTGGGCCTCTTGGTGTTGGTGAGCTTGCCAGTGAATTCCTTCTTTTTAAGAATGTACTAAGAATGTTGATTTGGTCATTCCTACTGTTTCTGCTATCTGACTGATGGTTTGTTAAGTGTTTGCAGCCTAACAATGGCCTCCTTCACTTGCATCGACACCTTTTTGGTCCGCCTGCTGAGAGTTCCAAGGACCAGCTACCAAATGCTGATATAACATTTTGAATCCTATTATCTGCATCATTTGTCATGAACGAGTGACAGAACCGACCACACCTGGCCATGAAACCTTTTGTCAGACAATGGTTCAATTACTTTTGAGCCTCTGACAATGTGAGGGACTGTGTAAAAATGGCCATAATTCCATAACGGTTCATGTAATATTTTTGTTTTATCCATTGAATTAAAGCTGAAAGTCTACTCTTCAACCACATATTGACTACTTCCTTTCAAATCCATTGGAGTCGTGTAAAGAGGCAGAATTAGAGAAAATTGTGTCACAGTCCAAATATTTACGGCCCTGACTGTATATACATGTGTTTTAATAACTACTGGTCACCACATACCCTTTCATTTCACATGGGAAGAGGAAGAGGTGTTCCTCTTAAATGGTAAATGGACTTGCATTTATATCAGGCCTTTCTAATCTTCCAACCACTCAAAGTGTTGTACACTACATGTCACTTTTAACACACTGATGGCTGAGGCTGCCATGCAAGGTGTAACCTGCCCATCAGGATTGACACCTCCCTTACTTTCCTGATACTATTGTCACATGTCAGACTGGAACCACTTCCACGTTCATTATTCTCATTGGCTGACCTCATTTGGCTGAGCCTTTGTGTTGAGAAGGAGTTTCACTAAGCTGAACTAGAGTCGTGTATAGAGGGCAGATCGTTAAACTGCTCTATAGCTTCTTTCATATTTTAGTAAATATGCCTGTTAACTTTTCCCAATTATGAGATGAGGAGATCAATAACAGATGTCATGCATGAGTGTGCGGCTGTTTTATTTTACTGCTAACACACTAAAATGAAACATAAAGCACAATTTAAAAAAACATTTTCTGCTCGGCACCCATTTTGCAGTTCAACATGGCACACTGCGCACAGTTCTCTACAGAAGACACATGAATCTGACATAAAGTCATGTGTTTATCATTCAAAATGCCACACCCATGCACCAATTGGCTAATACTCGTGCCACCTGGCCAAACATCTAATTGATTGATTGTCTCATCAATAATTACATAAGCACTGATAAAAAACCACAGGCACCAGTTTACAACAACAATGGAAGCCAACATAGCGGCAAGAGGCCAGTTTTTAAAAACGTGTATTAGCAACTAGAAAATAATATTAAAAATGAATAATCCTGCACTCTGGCTATTACAAAAAAGAATCCACACCAGTCACCATTTGTGGATCGTAGTAGCTAACAGAGCAATATGGAGAAGAAGGAAGAAAGGTGTGTTTGGATATGAGACATCGTTTTCATTTCCAAAACAATGTGGCTGAAGTCATTCTAGGGAAACTTGATCTGTGTCCCTGCAACGCAGGCAGTACAGCAGTGTGTGTGTGTGCGTGTGCGCGTCTTGCGGCAGCGAAGATTTGCTTAACACTCTCTTGTTCCTGTCTGTCAGATACTCATTACAGTTTGAAGACCACAGAAAAGAGGAAACCACACGCGCTGCCATCAGGTCCAGTGTTTCTCCTGAACAGTCTGCTCCCTCTGCTGGAGGAGCACTGTCACTACAGGGACTTTATTTCCAAGGATTACATGAAGTGCCGACACCGCCTGTGACTGTGGTCTGTGAGGAAGGTTCAGTGTTTGTTCTGAGGTCAGACTGCAATATGAAACGTGGAGTTGTGGAACTTCCCTTGTGAATTGGCCAAAATTGTCTACATAACTGGCTCAGAGTAGCTGTTTAGAGATTAATTAAAGAGCTCATTGTTAAAACAGCAAAACTACTGTATGATTAATTAATCACATTTTATTTTGGTGTAATAAATAAAGAAAAAAATTATACCACCTCATCTTTAGAGTATTTCATTTCAGCTCCTTTCTTTTTTTCTGCCCACATTTATATGTACTACAATACTGCAAAATGGGTTTCCCAAAGAACTATAATTTAGTGTAACAACCAAACAGCCTTTGTAAAACCTCACAGGTTTTCTGTCATTACGGCTAATTAGACCTCTGTTCAGGCTGAAGGTCTGCCTGAGCTTTGATGGGAATCTATTAGGTCACAAATTGTCATCTACCAATAACAATGAAAGAAAGGTGTGGTTTGTCCCGCCCTGAAAGGTTTACAAGGCTAACAGGAGACTCATGAAGATGTCACTCAATTAATCTATACACGCCCACACAGTCCTGAGAAGAGGTCTAATTAACTGAAGACGCCTGCATACAGAGGCTTTACGGTAAACTCATTCATTTGAGACCTGGCACCAACATGTGTCTGATACAGCTTGTTTGAATTGACTATTAAAGGATTAGGCTGACAGTATTTTACTTATTGTCATCAAATCCTAAAGCAACAATGAATTCAACTAACAAGTATTGCATATGAATCCAAAGCCTGATGTATATCCTTCCTAGGTCTCAGAACCAAAGAGCTGAGAGCCACAGACGGGGGGGGGGAAGATGTCAGAAAGTACTAACACATTGGTTGTTGGTTGTTGTGTTTTTGTGTTTTTGTGGAATTTGTTGTGGAAAAACAGAATACAGCCGGCCGTACCCTTAAAATGGTGCTATTTTAAAATTGTACCCTTTAGAGTGGAAAAGCCTCGTTAACATATCTTACAATCTGTTCAAGCCTTGTGTCCAATACATTATTGTTTATGTAATTCTATATTTCATAACTTCAAAACTTGAAGTACACAAATGTCAGATTCGTAACATTGTTTGTCTTTGTTCAGACTGTTCCTAATGTGAATGGAACTTTTGCTCATTTTAGAGTATTATTTAGGCAAAACTCTTAAGAAATTTAACCTTTGAGAACTTTGGTTTGTTTTGTTCATGAAAAAGGGCGTTGTAGAAAACATGTTTATATTTCTCAAAGTAAGGTATGGTGAAGGTATTGTTTTGATATCTTTGCCAAAGGCCGGGTATCATGTTGTAGTTCAAAAAATGTCAAACAATGCCCGACTCTACTGTGAGGACATAAAGTCAGAAAGATTCAAACTCTTTAAATTGGGGCTTTAACCTCCAGGACCTTCGGCTATTCTCTACTTTTCTACCAGACACCGGGATACGCTCGGAAACATGGCTAAATGCCTTCTTATGCTACACAGGTAACACAGATCCAAACACTATTGACTTAGAACCGTGTCAGTATGGCCTAGACTAGAGCCTTAAGTAACACCCAGTTTCCCAACATCTTAACAGGATCTCTCTCTGGTAATGAACATGTTGATATTTATGTTCCCGGTAAACCAGAGCATACACATTAATTCAATATAGAGGGACCAATGTCTAATGTGGAATATTTCATTACATTACAGTCATTTAGCAGACGCTTTTATCCAAAGCGACTTACAATTCAGTCTATCACATTTCTACACCGTAGGCACAACTACAGGAGCAATTTTGGGGTTAAGTGTCTTGCTCAAGGACACATCGACTTGCAAGCAATGATCACACTAGTCTCACTTTTATTCACCCTAGAAACCTACAGGTGGGTGACAAATGAAAGGATAAACATGAAACATAAGTGTTATTAAAGGGATAATTCCAATTTTTTAAATGGGGTTGTATGAGGTACAATGTATTACTTATAGTAGATGGTGGTTGGTAGCCCCAAGCGTATTTTACTCACCTAAATAATAAATCTATATCAGTTAAAGTCTCCACTATATTTACAATATTTTCACCGCTTTACCTTGCTGTCAGACAAACCTTTTTAATGAGGAACTGAAGCCGTTATCTATGTTCTCTTCAAAGCCACCAGACTCCATTGACAAAAACAAGGTGGATATTTCATATTCACCAAAGTCACACATTAACCCAAACAACACTAATCGACCGAGGCAACGGAAGACTAGCAACTTCCCTGTTCTGTGAGGTAGAATTTTTGTTTTTGTCAAAGGAGTGTACTGGCTCTCAAGAGAGCCTTCAGTTCCCTGTTGGGAGGGGCTGTCTGACAGCAAGGTAGCTGCATTTCTTAGGTTACCAATTTTATTTAGATGCTTCCTTTAATTTGTCACCTGTCTGTAAATGCAATATAACACCAAAAATGCAGAGGTGCAAAGCAGTGGCATATTTGTCCTTACGAGCACCCTTAGTGACCTTGAGCATACGAAATATTGAACCTAGCTCAGGAAACATCACTGACAAACATTTAATCAAAAAGGAACATCACTTTATTAATAGTAATTAAGTAAAATTAGCAACAAAAAACATATGTAAACAATGTACAAATGCAACAGGGTTAAAGATATTTCAAAACTTCATGGATGTGTTTAACATTAATGCACCAAATATGCATATTTGTCACTGATTTATTGAGAGGCTAAACTAGGACGTTGCCGGTTTAATGGACAACGAACAAAGATTCCGTTCACTTACATTGTGATGCGTTCAGGCTCTGTTCGGTGACAATCAATATTGG